>NC_134028.1:13133262-13433262 GCF_964204645.1 Tubulanus polymorphus | reverse complement strand
ATTCTACGATTTATTTTACATATTTTCTCATTCGAAATCTATTTCATGGTGCCCTTTTTCATTCTTACCTTTGTATATGAAATAGAAATCACCAGAACATAATTCTTCTAGATCTTCACTTGATAATCTATGAAATCTATCCGGTAAATATGTTCTGAATTTATATGTATTTCCTTTTAATCCTTCATATTCTAAGTGTATAACTAATTTATCTCCATAGTTAATAGTAACTGTATCAATATTTGTAATTAGATATTTCTTATGGATTGTTAATTCTGTTAACTTTTTGAATTTATAATCTACAGATTTTACATTTGTAGTATCTTTTATTCTATCTAGAAATAATTTGTTGTTCTCACTGTGCGCTTGTTTACTCTCCATTTTAATAACATATTTTTATTAAAATTTGATTAACACGTTAGAATTCTTTTCATAATCTCGTTCTCTTTTGTTTCTTCTCTTTTAAATTTTAAGTATTCATCTAAATTACAACCATAAGCAACTGTATGAATTCCATCATCTAAAATATATCTTTTATCATCAAATGGGTTTAGACTTATCTTTTCAATTTCTTCAATAAACATTTCATGATCTTCAGATCTTAAACATCTCATCTTATGTTTTCTAACTTCTTCATTGAATATACAATTGATGTAATCTTTGAAATGAATATTCTTTTCTACTACACTTTTGGTTCTTCCTTTTAACTTTTTAGCTTCATGAGTTTTAGTTTTATATGAATACATTTTAGATCTAATACCAATGAATTCAATCATTTCTTCACCGCCTAATTCATCTTTGAATTTACCGGGAACTTTTTTATTATCATTGCTAAACAATTCATGATTTTTAGGATAGTTACTAAAATCAAAATGATGTTTTAATGTTTTTAAATCATCAGTTATGTTATCAGTTTTTATCTTTAATATGTAAGAAACTGTATCAAAATATAATATTTCTATATGTTTTTCTCAAAAAAGTGGTTGTAATACATTATAATAGAATTCATACATTAGTAATTTTGATAATTCTAAAACTGAAGCGCCAACATAGATTGGTTTATTAAATTTCATTGATGTTCTTCTCATCTTAACTGCGGCTAAATTTTCATCGAATATTCTGTTACCAATGAACTTAGGATATGTTTGTAAATGTCTAATTCTTTTACCATTACTGACTAACTCAATATCATTTCTATTTCTAATATTTTCACAAGTCTTACCATAGAATGCATTATTCATTAACTTGAAGAAATCTTTTTCGAAATCAGTTTTAGCTTTAGTTCTCTGTTTGGTGTTAAAATCTATATATTTTTCCAACCACTTAGATTGACTAAATGAAATATATCTATGTACTTTTTTTAGAACCATTCCTTGATTCAAATAAAACTTTAACATTCTATAATGTACTACATAATTATATTTATCTTCTTGAGTTACCATTAACTTTTCTGTATGAATATGATTTTCGGGTTTAATTCTTTTTTGATAATTTGATAATTCTTCATGAGTTACAGTTTTATGTTCGGGACAGTATGCTAGATTTCTAGATTTAAATTTAATATGTTCAGGATATTCCAAGTCTACAACAAAGAAGTAACCAGTATCTGAATCATCTGTAATATCTAGGATTCTTTTCTTCCAATCAAATTTATCATTATTTTCATTCTGTAAAACTTCACTTATTTCAAATACTCCATAAGATTGTGGTTCCATCATTGCCCAACCATACAAATTATTTGCATCTATATATAATAACTTATATCCAGGGTTATCATTTACATTGAAATATCTATCACCTAATACACCTGAAACTCCTCCTCTTATAGATTTTTCAAATAATAGTAATTGATCTATATTTGTTAACAAATCCATTTTTATATTTGTAAATTTTAATCCACAATCCCATGTTAATCCTGGTGATGAATAACAATGACAAGGATCAATGTTAAAATATTTTAGGTTTACATCTCTAAACCTTTCGAATATATCGGTTAATAATAATACATCTGATTTTAAATATAAATCTACTAATTGCCCATGATTTTCTATTTTGAAATGATTCCAAATATTCAATGTTCTATTATAGACTTCATCTTTAACATATTCATTTTTTAATTCATCATAGAATTGTTCTTTTAATAATTCAGTTATGTTAAAATCATTATGATTGTTATAGAAAGAATATGGAATTGCTCCTTTATATCTCATTAATTGAAAATCATCATTATTTGGATAGTGTTGTTTTAATATTTTCAATTCATCATCAACTAATGATTTTGATAAGTTATCTAATGAACTATTTAAAAATCTATATGAATCTATAAATCTTAGGCAACCAAATTGGAATGATATATAATTCTCAGATGTTTTAGCTAACATTCTAAATTTATAAGTTGGTATTTTATCTTTTGATCTATTTGAATTTAATATTTCTATTTCATTATTGATTTCTTCTATTTCATAGCATAACTGTTTGATAAATAAATGTGCATCATATCCAGATAGATTATGAAATATAACTGGTACAAAGTTAATTTTCTTAGCTTGTAAGTTACAATTCTCATGTGCAGCGCCTCTAAACTTTCCGTTCAAATGATCATGGTCTCTTACTTTTTTATCTCTATAATTAAATATCTTTTCACAATAATAACATTTACCTGAAAACACAAATTCTTCTTTATCTTCTTCTGTCATTATAATTTCTATATTTGTATTCAATAATTTACTAAATCTTATTTCATATTCAATTAATAAGTCACAAAAATGATTGATAACATTTTCATTTCTATAATCATAATATTCACTTTTAATTAGTTCTGGATAATCAGATTTAATATATAACCCGAAAGCAGCAGCTGATTGATGAATCTTTTTAATAGTATTTGTTTTTGGTGGTTCATCTGAAAAATCATTTTCATTAGAATTTAATTTCTTTCTTTTATAATGTATTTCTTTTCTATCTTGATCAGTTAGTTCTTTATTTAATGATTCAAAATCTCCATATATAACAAATGGTACTTTATTTTTGTAATCATATTTTTTTAATTCTAATATTTTATCCTTTTCATTTGGTAAAACTAATTTACAATAATCATGATTTTCACATAATTGTTTATGATTTAATAATGTACTTTCATTACTGAATCTATGTAAACATTTTCTACAAAGATATATTTTATGGTGATCATTTTCTGATTTGAAAAATAAATCGATTTGTTTAATCCACATATAATGATTCTC
Organism: Tubulanus polymorphus; assembly: GCF_964204645.1. Classification (NCBI taxonomy): domain Eukaryota; kingdom Metazoa; phylum Nemertea; class Palaeonemertea; order Tubulaniformes; family Tubulanidae; genus Tubulanus; species Tubulanus polymorphus. Next base: position 13,430,020 of record NC_134028.1, on the reverse strand, counting down.
ATAATATAGTATATCTGTAACATCGTTTGAATCATAATCTTTTGATAGGTATAAAGGTTCTAATGTATAATGTTTTATATTGTTACCTTTTGTATTCGGTAATTTGATTAAATCAAATACATTTATCTTTATATTATTATCTCTTTCTATTTTTGGGATGTTTTTAATTCTAACAGGATACTTACCTTATAATTATTTTCAAATGGTTTATAATGAGTTAATCTACAAATATTATAAGTTGCAGGATGTAAACAACTTATTATAGTCCATAGAAAACATTTATCATCAAAATTTTGTGCATTTATTACAGCATTAGTTTTAAATGGTAGTTTAATATAACTTGTTCCATTTATACTATCATCTTTATAATATGATAAATTATTTTCATCAATTGGTTTTGATTTAGTTAATTTATTATATTTTGTGTTATAAACATGTAAAGTCATAAATATTATCTCATCAAATATTAAACCAGATCCTTCAAAATATTTTTCTTCTATTTTAGTTTTTACTTCATTATAACATTTATCTAATTTATCATCTATATGTTGTTTTGAAATAATATGTTGTGAATGAGAATTTATATTATATATTGGTTTATCTTCAGATTTTATGAATTTAACTTTAGAAGATATACTAATTTTAGGATATTCAACATCTGTAATTATTTTTATTATTTCTTTCATATTTTCTAAATGTTTTTTATTTTCTTCTAATGTTTTTCCTTTATGAAATTTAAACTCGATAGCTGCTGGACCAATATCACTTTTAAATGCTTCGGTTATCTCAATATCTTTTTTATTATCTAATGAAATAATATATTTTCTTACATCTTCCATGTATGGTCTTTTATTGTTTAATTTATTTTTTATGCTTTCAATTGTCTTCTGTTTCTTATCATTATCTTTATCAAAATAATCTTCACCTAAAATATCATTATTCTTATTTCTAATATGACTTATAGATTTTAAATGTTCTTTATAATATCTTTTATCACTAAATGATTGATTACATGTATCACATTTGTATGTTTCTTTTTCATTCTTTAATTCATCTAATTTAGTTTCTAATATATCATCTTTATATTCTAGTTTCAATTTATTCTCTAAATGTGTTTTAGTTTGATTATGTCTTGCTTTTTGGGATTTATCTATATTGATTTTACATGTTGGACAGTAGTACTTATTTGCTTCCATTTTAATAATAAAATTTTTATTAAAATTGATTTTAGAAGTTCAATGATTTAAATGTTATTCATTTATATGATTATTTTAAGAGTAATAGGGGTAATGGGCTTTCGGGTTAAAGGTTGAATGGTCGAGTTCATTAATAACAAATATTAAAAGTAATTTAAAACTATAATATATTTTCATAACCGTGTGTATTTCAGTTGAATATTATTATTATTTGTTTTTTAATGAGCTCGACCGTTCGACCTTTGATCTGAAAGCCCATTACCCCTATTACTGTTCAGTTTAAAAGTCTTGATCGTAAAAGTTTGACAAGTCTCGCATGTTGGTACCGATATGCACGTTCACGCGAGTGAAATGTGCACGTTACAGGCTCAAATGCGCACGTTACAATTACAAATGGAAACGTTGTTCGTTCAAAACCCTACGTAAAAATCGTATGCATTTTAGCGGAATTTCAAAGTTAGCTCGCTACCTACAACAAAAATCGGACAAGACTTTTTCAAGCGACACATTTAAATGTAAGAGCTAGTAGTACTAACGAAGGATTCACTAAACATATAAATTACTTATGGGGGTTCTGGTTAGCACTGGTAACTGGTCTGTACTGGTCAAGCATTGGTCAGTTCAACAATTTTTAGATTAATGCCCACATCATATCTAGTTATTTGACACCAAACAACTTAATTGTTTGCAAAAAAATAATTTACTCTATGGTCAGTACTGGTCATGCATTGGTCAGTTAAAAGACCATGGTCCACGCCACATTTGATACCAAACATGATTGGATTGTGTCGTTTCGAAAATTTATCTGTTGGGCAATTTGTGGTCAGCCCTGGTTCGTTAGGTTCTTATTTTGCGGGCATTTTATCTCGAACCACCGAAAGACCGAATCACTAATTAATTCACCAGATCGTTTATTGCTGATAATGAAGATTAGTGTTTAACTAATAGTCCTTGTCTGAACAAAATGTCTCTGGTATGGGCGCTATGGAATCATGTCCTTAACTGTACACCGTACTGTATCTTTGTACTGTATCTTTTTATGTTCACTACTACCGTAATTGACTATGATGTTTTCAAGTGGTCTTAAGTACCGCTAATAGCCGAAAATCGTTGATTTATGTGAAATTTACATACAGCGCCACCCGTTGATAGTAAAACTAACCCGAGCAATACGGGTGTTAAATAGATAAGCTAGCAAACCGGCATTCTCATAATGGATGGTCAATTTATGAATTTTAATGGCGAATCCTTTCTAGTTTCACACCAAATGCGGTACCGGTATATCGTTCTTATATTCGAGAAGTTTGAATTGGTCAGTGATGGTCAGTTTATGAATTTGCAATGATTCCTCTAGTAGTTTGAAAACAAACATGACTTGAAAAATTTCAGAAATTCGAAGTCAAGTGTTCAGACTCGGGGATATCTCAATTGGTCAGAACCACTAAATCATTAACCACTTGAAACTGTCAGATCAAACATCATACCGCATCTCCGCAAGAGGGGTAGTTCAGCAAACCGGAGTTCATTGGCCTCTCTAGACTCATTATGAGAATGCCGGTTTGCTAGCGTATCTATTTAACACCCGTATTGCTCGGGTTAGTTTTACTATCAACGGGTGGCGCTGTATGTAAATTTCACATAAATCAAAGACTTTCGGCTATTAGCGGTACTTAAGACCACTTGAAAACATCATAGTCAATTACGGTAGTAGTGAACATAAAAAGATACAGTACAAAGATACAGTACGGTGTACAGTTAAGGACATGATTCCATTGGACCCATACTAGAGACATTTTGTTCAGACAAGGACTATTAGTTAAACACTAATCTTCATTTTCAGCAATTAACGATCTGGTGAATTAATTAGTGATTCGGTCTTTCGGTGGTTCGAGATAAAATGCCCGCAAAATAAGAACCTAACGAACCAGGGCTGACCACAAATTGCCCAACAGATAAATTTTCGAAACGACACAATCCAATCATGTTTGGTATCAAATGTGGCGTGGACCATGGTCTTTTAACTGACCAATGCATGACCAGTACTGACCATATAGTAAATTATTTGTTTGCAAACAATTAAGTTGTTTGGTGTCAAATAACTAGATATGATGTGGGCATTAATCTAAAAATTGTTTAACTGACCAATGCTTGACCAGTACAGACCAGTTACCAGTGCTAACCAGAACCCCCATAAGTAATTTATATGTTTAGTGAATCCTTCGTTAGTACTACTAGCTCTTACATTTAAATTTGTCGCTTGAAAAAGTCTTGTCCGATTTTTGTTGTAGGTAGCGAGCTAACATTGAAATTCCGCTAAAATGCATAAGGTTTTTTCGTAGGGTTTTGAACGAACAACGTTTCCATTTGTAATTGTAACGTGCGCATTTGAGCCTGTAACGTGCACATTTCACTCGCGTGAACGTGCGTATCGGTACCAACATGCGAGACTTGTCAAACTTTTACGATCAAGACTTTTAAACTGAATAAAGAAGATATCATATCATATTATATATACATGAATAGATGGAATGATAATGTAGTAGTTTTAAATGTTTCGTAGCTGCTGTCCACTGAACACAGATCAAAGCTAATTGCCTGATATGAAATATATTTTTGTTATAGAGATGTAGTAGATCAGTGAGAATTCAAACTTATGGTTAATTTTGAGTGATCACAACGCTAACCAACAGAGAAAGCTGTAAGGCCTAAGAAAAGATGCATTAAGTATAACATATCTTTCAATGATGAAGTATTCAACTGGCCATCACAACAATAGTTTGACTTATCTTAATGAAAAATACCCGAGTGTTAATGGGAAAACCTTGAATTCGAAACAATTCCACATTCAATTGTTTACTTTGAAAACACAATTTGCATTTTGTGGACATGTATTTTTTTCTGCACCAAAAGCATGAAGTATATTATCTTTGCTTGTAAAAATTTGAAATTTTGGGGAAGATTTTTGGCCTCGTTAACCTGTGAACACGTCCTTCATATATTTTCTAAGACCGACCCTTGAAATAATGCTGATAGTTTCGAGGATAATTTTGGTAGGATGTAAACTTAGGCTGCTTCGTATCCGTGGAGGGTTGCTAATTATTGATTATATACACAATAATCATAAGTACCATGAGATTCGATAGAATATCGTTTTTCAATCATACGTACACGAATTATCGCGATATAAAGATAAATAATATGTTCATATACTTATTACGTCTTAAACTGTATATTTCTTTAGTAGTATAAATAAAGAGTGGATCAGCAGGCCACCTGAGACCATTCCACGATCTAAGGTCAGTTGCCAAAAGTTAGTAAGTTTACCAGTGGATAGTTAACATTTATAATGACAATTAAATTTTCATTGCTAAAATAACTTTGTACTTGTTGACTCAAAAGCAGAGAATTGAAAATACGATAATACGATACGAAAACTCAGTGTACAAATTCAAAAAGATTATCTCTAGTGAGAGATCGAACGTTGTGTCGTAATTTTCTAATGATAAAACATGGTTTGAAATTTGAAATGTGTACATAGTTGATCTTTTTCAGTGTATTTAGTCATGTATCATGTTGGGTGATGGTTAATTTAAACTATCTTTTGAGAAACAGGTCCCAGAGCTTTATCCTTTACTCATGTAATAGAGGATGCAATCTATTTGCGACAAACAGCTAGGTGCAAATAGCTAGAAAAGGTAACAATAGTGCATTGGCAAACTTAGACCAAGCGTACATTGGTTGTTTAGGTTTTTCGAAGGGGAGAATTTGTGGGAAAATTAATCATTACTGAGATATATCCGTGGCGAGCTTTTCCAGGGATTTAAAAAGTTGAGCTGTACACAAGGAATTTTGTGTAGTCCAATATCCGTGATTACCTCTGGCATGGAGAGATACAATCTAAAACCAACCCTAGAGTGAAATATTTTACCACAATTTTTTATGATTAATAAAAAGATTGAGTAATAGACATTCAAACAGTATTATCTAAATTCCACTCCATTTTAAACTCATTCATCTCTACGCAAACTCCAACTTGTTGAACAGTCCACTTCAAAATTAGGGACCACTATTCTTGCTCATCTACACACTGGCTACCAATCTAACAAAGGATTAAATTTGAGTGTTTGATGTTATAACAATACCAGACTGAATTATGGATTCGGTTTCTACTTTTTAATTGAACATTTATATCACATATTGGGCATCATTTTTACCAGTATATATGGAATAACCTATCCATATATCATGTTCAATTTTATATAATCTGACTTTTGAGATGTCATTCAATCAATGCATTCACATGCGGTCGTCGCTTTCAATAGCCACCACGGACTGGCTCCTTATTATTTCTTTGGCGATACCATTGGCGGACGATCCCACACGTTTCTTGCTCCAGCCCTAGAATGCTCAATATTCGTCATGAACCCCGATTTAAATTTAAATTCAAAATACTCCTAAAACACGCCTGTTAACTAGATTACTCTAAAACACCTTTATGTGCAAGAATCAGTGAAATTGGCGCTTTATCAGTTGTATTCATCATTCGTACCCACGAATCTCGTGTCGCATCCTATGAATGTGGAGACCCATCCTCGTAAAGAGAATGAATAGGCTCTGTTGCGTTCATATCATTTGATATGAGGCCACGTGTCATCTTCAATTGAAATCACGTTGTTTTTTTCAAGGGTGGGCGAGAATATATTCTTATGTGTTTGTTTCTCTGAATGTTGCTATTTAAGAGTTCAATAATTTCAATCTACCAAACAAAGGATTCTCGGTATGTTTCGTGACATGTTTTTCCATAACCCTAGGAGAGCATTTTAGGTATTTTTTTGCGGATGACCGAAAGCTGCTGTCCCTTTCTAGCAATTTGATGATATCCTTCGAAATCTAAATTCTAAAAAGGAATCAGGCATATCTTCTTGTTTGACTAAATATGAACTCAACAACAAGTGACACTCCCTTCAAAGGCGCCAAAGTAAAATCATGTGTCGAGTGGAGATGATATTGTGTCAGAATTTCTTCAAAATCGGAGAAAATTGAATATTTTGAAAATAATCATTTTACATGTATGTTTAAATCCGTTATAACTGGAGCAATTTTCATGAAAAAATATCTATGGAATCAGCGAAATGTAATTAAGAAGAATACTATGTTTTAAAAGTTATCAAAGACATTTGAAAAAAGTTTTCTGAATTCGTCAACTGTTGAACTAGTAACAACCAGATGTGTTCCCATTTAACCACCGACCGCGAGCCGAGTCGATGTGAGATGTGCCCTACACTGAAAGTCTCAAATGCTATACAACCAGTTTTTTGGGTGCCTCCGAATGTCGGCCGTTAAAAAACTGAACAATTCCCATTTAGAAAGGGCCTACGTAGTTAGAGAAAATTCAAGATGTGTATATCGTGTGATACAGGCTCCATATTTCATGTGCGTTTGGAATTTAACCTTGTTTATAACGAAACACGCATGTATGTATGCTATTTTAGATTTAAAAAGACCGCACGAAAGTGTTTCATGAGACCCGCAAATAACGTCAAGTTATTCATGCATTTTTGATTTATATAGGAATAAATTTCGCTTCGAAATCATTAAATTTCTCAGGTGGATTATTCAATAAATTCACAACAGTCCATTATGGATTAGTTTGACGCCAATCGCTCTTTTAAAGATATTTCTTTCTCGAAGAACGATTTTCTTAAAAACTTTGATTATGGCGAATCTTGTGTCCGATAGTTAAACCTTTGGGTATTACACTAGAACACAAATTTTTAAAGATATTCATAACATACTGAAGGATATCACAGTTTATACCCGAAGATATGCAGTTAGATAGATCTTTTTGTTTCGACTCGCATGCGACAGTAAAAACGGTACTTGATATAATAAGTGAACCTCATCATTGATATTTTCACTGATCTACTTGAATTCCAAAAAAGAACTGACAATGAAAAAGGGTTACAGCTGTGACTGATATCACTCCAAATTTCAATTCCTATGAACACTTTTCATATAAAGAAAACTGTTAACGAAACAGTTTTTAAAGGCGAAGAATCCGCGTTACCATCGAATTTTCAAAACTTGAAGGAATGGTTAATGCCTTGGTGACCACTGGTCTAGTATGCGGTTTTCTGAAATGAAAGTGGCCAAGTCTAAAGAACAACTATTGTATCACATGATTTCAAATATTAGGAACCCAATGCGTGTAATGATTTAATTAATTGGTATCGCGCAGATTGGTTGAAAGACGGGTGTTAGTCACCTTGTGATTTAAATGTTTTTCATGCATCGATTAATTAATCTTATTATAACTTATTAGTAGGCGCTTCCCGCAAACATTTTCTATTCGTTGAGTTTTCAAACGCAGTACTGTTCAGATGATTCGAGTCAAGTAGTAAAAAAGTTTATGTATTAGCATTACTATGCAGTGAAAATAACGCACTGCGGCAAGTGAGGTGCTGTGATCCAGATGTGTAACCCATTTATGGGTAATAAATTTCCATCATGTCAACGCCATTCAAAAACAGTAGCAAAACTTTCTGCTGGTTTCTTGAAATAGCAATACGACGACAAGGACTTTCGAATTCGACCACGATATCTGAGAAGTTTCACTTGGGCAGTGGTGGTCAGTGATGGTCAATTTATGAATTTCAATGGCGAATCCTTTCTAGTTTCACATCTAATGCGGTGTGATGGAATATGTCCATCAGTCGTTTTCTATGTTGTAACTGGAGGGTGCTGCCCTCTCTCTCGAAAATACAGAACAATAGGTGATTGTGTTAATATCTTTTGTCCGCCTTTTTACTGGTTTTTGGGCTCTCAGTCGATATTTGGAGGAAACTTCTACTGTGGAACAGGCAGAATAGAATCGTTACATCTGGTGGCAGCGTAGTGGGATTTGATTGTGAAAAAACCAGTTGAAATTGAGTTGAAGCGGTGAACACGTTTTTCTCCGTTTAGTCTGTGTAAATTACGGTTACTTTTTGTGTGTACTTAACGTATTTTTTTACCTACTTCGTAATTCCTAGTACATATTTAGTATTATTTAAGTGCCTGTTTCCCCTACATTTATTTGCGGTCCTGTATTTTCTGTGTCATTTATATAAAAGAATAGTAATTATGTCGGATGTTGAGAATGATGTGTGTGAGCCCTTATCTAGGCCTATGTCACCAACGGCCGGAGCTGCACATCATGACCTCCTGGTTAGTGGGGAGGGTAACCTCTCGTTAAAACCAAAACGTGGCCGTCCAACGAAGACAAAAGCTGAAAATTTGAAAACATCTGAGGATTCCATCCTCCAGCGACTGACTGAAGTGATGGAGAGGGTCGTGACGAGAGATGCACCCACCCCGAAAATGCACAATATTCCGGCACCGAAGCCCTATACCATGGGACACAATTTCCGCGTTTGGCTCGAAAGGTTTGACGCGTTCGCTGACCTGGCTCAGATTAGTTCTCGCATCAACGGGGGCGAACAGCGTAAATCACACCTGATGATGCGACTTGACCATGAGGCATACCAGGCTGTCTCGAACCTACGTCCCGACTCGAGCCTGTCGTATGATGATTTCTGTCGGCGGCTATCATCCCGTTTCCAACAAACAAAGACTGTGGATGACTTTAAGATGTTGTTGAAAGGGAGGGACCAAAAGACAACTGAATCTGTGGAACGCTATGCCGACGAGTTAGCAGAACTGGCAAGGAACGCATACCCTGGCATTGCCTTCGAGCTGCAGGATGAATTGGCCAAAGACCAATTCCTTAAAGGTAATAGCCTACCCGTCTCAGCGAAGCAGTCAATGTATGCTGCCCAGCCAAGTTCGTTGGCTGCAGCAGTCGCTCAAGCACGGACTCTGGAAACAGCGAGACGGTTGACTGAGGGCACGACTCATAAACAAAAAGTATCCGTTAACCAGACCCAGCTCGACTCGACTAGCTCAGCCATAACCAAACAACTCGACGAATTGAAATCGATGATGGGAACGCTGATGACTCGAGTAGGCCATTTGGAAGCAGTTGTCTCTGGTAATGGCAATCGTCGACCGCCCGCCGATGACAAATGTTGGCGTTGCAGGGATGCAGACCACCCCAAAAACTTGTGCCCACAAGTTAAATGCTATAATTGCGGGGGGAGTGGTCACTATTCAAGTAACTGCCACCTACCTAAGGGAAACCAGGGAAACGAGAAGCGGGGTTTTCAGGGGGGCTGTGGAAACCCCATCAGGAAATAGTCCCCCCCTGTACCGCTGTATATACCCCCCGCAAGACGTAGGAAAAATCGGATGAATATGGCAAATGGTCTAACGTGCGATGCAAGTAGAGATGCACCTATTGATGGTTACCATCATACTAGCCCCACCACCGTGAGACCATCAAACCATATTCAAATGATATCGAGACCATCAAACCATATTCAAACGACACCTCAAGATGGATATGTGGTTGCTGGCCCGGCATGTGATTCTAGTGGAGATACACCTGCTGATGGTCCGCATCCTACTAGAACCATCACTGTTAGACCACCACAACATACCCAAAGTATAGAAGAAAATCGACGTGACCCTTCGGAGAACAGTGAGGCTCCCAGTCCGGCTACGGAAAACAGTGGTCACAAGTTGCGCGACACCAAGGTTCAAACAACAGGGACAGAACCAGCCCAGACGAGCTTAGTTACACATATCGGAACAGTGAGGCTCCACGCCTCGGGCCTTTTCTGTGATGCCGTAGTAAATGACCATTCGAAAGCAGTGGTACTCCTGGACACTGGTGCCTCCTGCACAATCATTAGAGGTTCGGTATGGGACTCTAGTAGCCCGACTGGTGAAGCCGCTGCACTGAGGCCAATCGAAGGAATCGTGACAACGGCTACCGGTCAGCCAATGGAGTTACGTGGATTAGCTGATGTATGTCTGAGAGTTGGAACTAAAGAATTTCATGTCCCCATGATCGTCAGCGAGGATTTGGCACAAGACTGCTTGCTTGGAAGTGATTTCTTCGAGAAATATGGCTGCAACATAGATTACCGTATCAAAGTGCTCTGCTTCGGAAGCCTCAGCGAGGTGCCTGTCCGCCAGAGCCCCAAACGCGCGAGCGCTTGCAGGGTGTTCATCAGTAAGAGCCAAATCATTCCAGCTGGATCCGAGGTGGTGGTAAATGGATACATGAAACGGAGTTATGCTCATAATAATTCGACCTCAGGGATGATCAGCAGCTGTGGACGGAATAATTTTTGCACTGGGGAAACACTGGTGGTACCGGAGGCAAACCAGATACCGGTTCGGCTGGCTAACTTCTCGGATGAGGCTTGTAGAGTCGACAGGGGCCAGACTATTGGTCTATTCTGCCCCCTACAGTCAGTTGACATCATGACTGTCGACGACCATGCTCAAAACCCGTCAACTCCAAAAATCCAGCTGCAGGGTGGTGACAATACTGAATTCATGGACCTCTTGAGAGAATTAAAAATCGACCAGCTTGAAATCCCCACTGACATGAAAACACAGCTTGTTGACATCACACGGGAGCACAAGTCAGTATTCTCGATGGGAGACATTGACATTGGTCGAACAGATTCGCTTGAATTCGAGATTGACACCGGTGACCACCCACCGATAAAACAACATCCCCGTCGGCTACCCCCCGGTAGGAGAGCTTTTGTTGAGGGGACGACCAAGGAGCTTTTAGAACACGACTTGATCCGGCCATCCACCAGCCCGTGGTCAAGCCCAATAGTTCTAGCGAAAAAGGCCGATGGTTCCCTGCGTCTATGCTGCGATTACCGCCGACTCAATGACGCAACAGTCAAAGACGCTCACCCATTAGGTCGAATAGACAGTACCCTAGAGGCTTTATCGGGCGCAACCTGGTTCTCGTCCCTCGATTTAACCAGCGGATACTGGCAGGTCCCAATAAAGGAATCAGACAAACATAAAACCGCATTCACGACTGAAAACCATCTATTTGAGTGGAATGTCATGCCGTTTGGAGTCTGTAATGCCCCGGCGTCATTCAGCAGACTGATGGCAATGGTACTGGATGATGTTGCATGGAAAACATGCCTTATCTACCTGGATGATGTAGTGGTGTTTAGTCATGATCTACCAACCCATCTGACGCGATTACAAGAGGTATTTCGTTGCTTTCAGAAAGCTGGTCTCAAGCTAAAACCGAGGAAATGCTCGCTTTTCCAGCGGCGCCTCAAGTTTTTGGGGCATGTAGTAAGCGAGGCCGGTGTCGAAACCGACGGTGCCAAATGCGATAGAGTCAGGGATTGGCCGACCCCAACGTCAGTTACCGAACTGCGTAGTTTCCTTGGTCTTGTGACATATTACTCGCAGTTCATCAAGGGCTTCGCCGACTTGACAGCCCCGCTACACCGCCTTACGAGGAAAAATGAACCATTCGTCTGGACATCCAAGCAACAACTAGCGTTTGACGGACTGAAAGAAAAGCTGACCAGCTCCCCTATCCTGGCATTCCCAGATTTCTCGGAGGGCGCTGGAGAGTTCATTTTGGACTGTGACGCCTCTAACTGGTGGAGCTCGTAAAAAATGAAAAAACATAAAAATAATTACAATTTCTACTTGAATTACTCGCAAAACTCATAAAAATGAAAAATAAATTCTCACACGCTCGAATTTATTTTTCATTTTATGAGTTTCACTCCTAATTCAAGTAGAAATTGTAATTATTTTTATGTTTTTTCATTTTTACTCACCCGCCCGTTCAACCTTTAGCTTGAAAGCCCATTATCCCTATTACTCTTAAAATATTCATATATATATGAATAACATTTAAATCATTGAACTTCTAAAATCAATTTTAATAAAAAATATAGTATTAAAATGGAAGCAAATAAGTACTACTGCCCAACATGTAATATCGATATAGATAAATCCCAAAAAGCAAGACACAATAAAACTAGAACACATTTGTTTTTAGTCCAGTTGGTTAAAGCAAAGACATTTATCGAATTAAGGAACTCAACACATAGTGAAAAATATGTTGAATCGTTATAAACGCCTGATAATACTCAGCTATATAGTTGGTTGTATTAGCTCTAGTAAACATATGTTACCAGCTTATATTTCAATTGTAAAGAGTTAATTAATTTCATTGATCTAAATGCCTTTATTATTGATTTTTTTTCAACTATATTTACAAGTCTCAACGTGTTGTGTATTATACATCATACGGCGGACGTTAGCGAATCACAAATCTCATAATTTACAAGTCTCAACGCGCTTTTTAGATGTTTCTGGACAACTAAGCTCTAACCAATCAAAAGTCTCATAATTCGCAAGTCTCAACACACTTGTTCTAGATGTTTCTGTGCATAGAATAGTATAAATAGGCGCGCACATCAGACGCTTAACAGAGCTATAGAATAAATCTATAAATTCACAGCTGTTACAGTTGTTACTATAACGACGAGACATTATGACACGTCATAATCAGAAACGTGTAGAATATTCTATAACTGGAACTAGATGACGTGGCTAATCAACGACGTGTTCATTCTAGAAATCACCCCGGAAATGGACATATGCTGTAACATTGTGCTCAGGATATTCTATCTTTCGAAACGAAATTAGGAGTTTATAGTTTACAATTATAAATCTAAATGTAAGTACTGTTTGTTGTAGTTATTAAGGCTATTAAATATGAAACCTTTAGATATATTTAAGTGTATTTAGTATATCTTTTAGATAGCTAGAGTTACCGCTAATATCTTTTAGATTAATAAAAAGTCATACGCATCAAGAAGCGATAGAGAAACTCAAGATACTCTTTCTGACTGAGGAATCAACAGCAATGGATATCAAACCAATAGAAACTGGCGTAGAATCACCAAAAGATCGAAGAAGAAATATAAGAATTTCAAAAACATTGAGACTCCAATGATTAAGTTTAACATTTGTTGATGTAGTTAAATATTTACCAGCAATTGAAAAAATGTTTGTAATTATAAATTGTATTTATAGAAATCAAATGATGTATTAGAAGAAATGACTGAACAACTTGTATAATGTATTGTGTAAATCTGATTTGTGAATTTTTATGTTCAGTCGTTTCTATTATGTTTAACACATGCGCATTAAGCAAAACCGGCCATAAATGGCCGCATGTGACACATGTAACGCATGTGTTGTTTCTATTTTACAGAATTTATAGAATGAATTTATAATTATGTTTAACGCATGCGCATTAAGCAAAACCGGCCATAAATGGCCGGCCGCTTGTATGATTTAGATATCAAGGAATCGAAAAAACTTATCAAAAGCAGCGAGGAATGAAAAAGGATAACGTTAGTCGAAGAAATAGAAGAGGATTATAAATTATTAACCAATTTAGTAAAAAATACGTATAATAAATGGAACCAGAACAACCACAAACTATCAATATTACAAATAACACTGGCGTTATAAACATATATTACAAAAAGTGTTCTAAATGTGAATTAGATAAATCATTAACAGAATTAAGTAAGCGTAAGATTAGCAAAGATGGTTTTCAATATTACTGTAAAACTTGCATTAAACTATATACCAAACAATATCGAGAAGATAATAGAGAATCTTATAATGATTATATGACAGAATATATGAGAGAAAGATATCAAACAGATCTTAATTTTAGATTGAAACAATGTTTACGGTCTAGATTAACACAATTATTCAACAAAGAAACACATTCAGAAACATTATCTAATTTATTGGGTTGTTCAGATGAATTTCTCAAATCATGGATTATATTTCAATTCGATGATAAAATGAATATAGATAATTATGGGGATTATTACCATATTGATCACGTGTTACCAATATCTAAATTTAACATGAACGATGAATACAATAAAAAACTTATTTGGAATTGGAAAAATTTAAGACCTTTAGAAAAGAAAGAAAATCAAATCAAATCTAATAAAATAGATTTACAGTTATATTTGAATCAACTGGAAAAAGTAAAAAAATTTATTGATCAATGGAATAATAATCCAAATAATGAACGATACGTTGAGGAATTTGATATCAAGGATCCGAAATGACTTATCTGGACAGTTATAACTACTGCTCCTAATAGATGGCGCCATAAACAGCACCCACACAGTGATAGACAAAAGTAATGAGATATCAAATAGAATTTAAATAAAATATAATAAAAATTACATACCTTCAACTAGCTTGTGAATTCTATTATATTTTTAATATTTTCTTTTCAAAAAAGAATACTTTATATCACAAATAAAAAATACTAAAAAAACAATAACTAATACTAGAATTCTTTAGCTTTAACTAGCTAGTATCATTTGAAGAATACTTATAATATTTTTTTTTGCTTTTTTCCTCTAATATAAATGTCAAAGAAATCTAATAAGAATAATATTGATATTGAAAAGACATTAGATGATTTGGGTATTAGTGATAATAAAGATACAGTTGTTTCTAATTCTATTCAAGTTAATAACAATATAGATTATGAATACTATTTATATTGTAAGCATCATCTAGAACTATTGATTGCGAGTGGAAAAACTAAAGAGTTTATTGGTAAAACAATAACTTTTCAAGAATTAGATAATATGAATAAAGAAAAAGTAATAAAATATTTTAAGATTTATGAAGAGTCAAGATTAGCTAGAATAAATGATTCTATTTCAGATGGTATTGTCAAATGTTATTCAAAATTATGTAACCAGTTAATACCAATTGATGATGAAAATAAATTATATAGTGATTTGAAAAATGACTATTTAGTTATGACTGAATTACAAAAATGGGTTGGATATGCTTCATTTCAATTAGGATCGGTTATGACATTGATTTCTACTGGTGTCATTACATTTTCGAACATCAAACCTATGGAATATAAATCAGGTAAGAACGAAACAGATGTACTACAACCAAACAGTGAAACAGAAAATGAATCAGAACAAAAATTAACTAAAATAAATGAGTGATGGCGTTAAGAAAAAGGCTAGATCCGAGAAACAAATTAAATGGGCAAGAGAATTAGGTAAAAGATCTTCAGAATTAAAAAAAGCTAAGAAAAAGAAATTAACTGATATAAATGAATCACCCGATGATGCCATACGGCAATAATCCATCTAATTCTTCTAATGCTGGAAGTAATTATAAATTATATATTACAATTGGATTAGTAACAGTTATTATATTATCCGGTGTAATATATAAATCAAAATTCAAATCTTACGATAAAGTTGATTCCAATGACAATCGGAAACTTAGTTATCCGTGTACAGACAGTAAACCTATCATACCAGAAAATAAGTCAAATCATAAAGTCATTGAAAATAAACCAAGATTATTATTAATGGATTAAAATAAGATGAAAAAAGAACAATATTTAAGAGCGTTATATTACAACCCAGAAAGTGAAGTATCATTTTCTAACGTTTCAGAATTATGGAATAAAATTAAATCTGATAATAGCAATATAAAATATAGTGAATTAAAATCATGGTTACAAAATCAACCCACATATCAAATTCATAAAAAGATGGATAAAAAATATTTAACAAGAAAAGTTATGGTTTCATATATTAACCAACAATGGCAAGCTGATTTAATTGATATGAAAAACTTAGAAGAATATAACAAAGGATATTTTTGGATACTAAATGTTATAGATATATTCAGTAGATACGCATGGAGTATCCCGATTAAAAATAAAACTGGTATAGAAGTAACAAATTCTTTCAAATTAATATTTAAAGAAGCTATCCCAGATAAAATACAATTTGATGAAGGTAAAGAATTTTATAACAAACATTTTAAAAAACTATTAACTGATAACGATGTAGAATATTTTTCAACACATTCAGATAAAAAAGCATCTGTTATAGAAAGATTTAATAAAACATTGAAAACTAGAATGTGGAAATATTTCACCGCTAATGAAACATATAAATATATCGATGTGTTAGATGATTTAGTGAAAGGTTATAATAATTCTAAACATAGTTCTATAAATATGAAACCTATACAAGCTAGAAAAGAGGAAAATTCAGAAATAGTTTGGAATAACTTATATGGAGCATTTGTTACACATGATTTTGGAGAACCTAAATTTAAAATAGGACAACATGTTAGAATTTCTAAATATAGAAAAACATTTTATAAAGGTATACCCCTAATTTTACAGAAGAAATATTTAAAATTAAAAAGATAATATTAACTAAACCATTTGTTTATAAATTGTTTGATTTAAAAGATGAAGAAATATTAGGTTATTTTTATGAACAAGAATTATCATTAGTACCAAATCCAGATGAAATAGAATACAAAATAGAAAAGGTATTGAAAACTAAAACTCTTAAAGGAAAAAAGTATTCTTTGGCGAAATATAAAGGATATGATGATAAATTTAATGAATGGATTTTATCTAGTAAAATTAAAAGAATAAATGAATAAAGATTTGTTTATATTTGAACCACATAATATGTTAATAACTGGAGTTACAAATTGTGGTAAAACACACTTCATATTATATTTATTAGAAACTATTTATAAAAATCATTTTGATAATATAATATTATTCTGCCCAACTTATGAAATGAATGAAACGTATAATAGAGATATAGTTAAGATAAAAAAGTTTATTATATTAGACCCTAAAACAGTAAAAGATAATTTAGATAATTGTATAAAAATTGCATTAGATATTTATAAAGGATCAAATACATTATTTATTATTGATGATTGCGCAAATTTACATGATTCTAAAATTAGAGAAAGTGAGTTATGTTATTTAGCTTTCTCTGGTAGACATTTTGGGATAACAACTTGGGTTTTAAATCAGAAATATAATTCAATTGTGAAAGATTTTAGGGAGAATATAAGATTTCTAGTTTTATTCTACAACAAAGATAGAAAATCTATGCAACAATCATTGGAAGAAAATCAAATTATACCTACTGAATTACATGATGAATATATGAATAAATTAAAGAATAATAAAGGTTCCAAATTACTTATGAGATTACAATTTCCATATGAATATAAATTTATAAAATAACTATTTGTATACCTATACATTAGATACCCTAATACCTAATACCCCATTAGATACCCTAATACCTGATACCCTAATACCTAATACCCTATTAGATACCTTAAATAATTAAAACCCTTTTTTTATTTACTATTATTTTAT
Source organism: Tubulanus polymorphus (assembly GCF_964204645.1). Classification (NCBI taxonomy): domain Eukaryota; kingdom Metazoa; phylum Nemertea; class Palaeonemertea; order Tubulaniformes; family Tubulanidae; genus Tubulanus; species Tubulanus polymorphus. Next base: position 13,412,644 of record NC_134028.1, on the reverse strand, counting down.
ACAATTTTCAACCTTTATTACTTTTTGAGTGTTAGATAATCAATTTCTGAATCACTTTCACTATAATCACTATCATACCCTAACAATTTATTCAAATTCTCTACCGAATCTTCTTCAAATTCTTCATTATTTTTATACTTATTCTTCACCCTTTTTACCGCATCATCAATAGTTGTTTCATTTTTAAACTTATTCATCCTTTCTATTATATCATCAATAGTTTCTTCTTTATGTTTCATAGAATCTTTATTATCAATATGCTTATCTGTAACTATATCACCATGTGGGTGTATGGCGCTATTTTCATTATCATCTTTATTAGTGTTTGCTCCTAATATTTCATTTACAGTGTTTGATCCTAATATTTCATTAGCATCGGTTAAATCTAATTCATCTCTATTAGGTGTTGCTAATAAAAAATCTTCATATAATTCTTTACCATTTACTTTTTTATTTGAAACAAATTTTGTAACATATCTAAATGGGTGTTCTATAAATTCTCTTAAACCAACACGTTCTATAACATTAGTAATATGTACCTTTGTATTCATATGTTTATTCCAATTTGATGGAGCGTTTGAAAATTCACCATTACAATAACCACAATAATTTCTATTTTCACTAACATCTAATATTATTGCATTATTATATGTAGAAGGTATTACATTATTTGATGTAGAGGGTATTACAGATGTAGTAGGTATTACATTATTTGATGTAGTAGGTATTACAGATGTAGTAGGTATTATAGATGTAGTAGGTATTACAGATGTAGTAGGTATTACAGATGTAGTAGTAGGTATTACATTATTATCAATTACACTATTATTAACAACACCACTTTTATTATTACGTTCAATTAAATATTCTTTGTATTGATTTAATTCATTTAATAAAAATGTTCCAATATATTCATTTATTCTTTTATAAGGTATTACATAATACAAATCATCATTGATTTCTTTATCAGCTTTGATTCTTTCATATACTTTACCTCCTTCCATTTATTATATATATTTTTATTAAAGTTAAAATTTTAATACATAACACTATCTAATTGTGAATTTACAATATTTAATTGCGCGTCAGATATAATATAAATATGCATTTTAAAATTTTTGATTCCCTTTTTCTTTGTCATGAATAATTGTATTCCATCTCTAGTGTTCTGTAGTTTTTTTCCAGAACCATGTAATGAATTATCCTCTGTTGTTCTAAAATCTAACCATAATGCATATTTATTACCGGTATAATAATCAATCAATTTGATTAATGTTACAATTTTCAAATGATTTTATTTTTTCATTCATAAAATGTTTTTTAATTTCTACCCATTGATCAATCATTCTCATTCCTTGACAAAATATTTTATTTGCTATACCTTCGATAGTTATTTCTACTTTTGTTATTTCAGGATTATAATAATTATCAACATTTATTGCGCCATTAGTATACGTTCCAATGGTAAAAAATATTAATATACCTTTAATAGATCTTCTAGGGAAGTTAATATTCTCATTAATTATTTCATCATTTGCATTAATAGTTACAGTTTTAAATTTATCAATATAATCATATAATAATGAAAACCCTTGATTGTATTGAGTTTGAATTATACTTGAAATATTTTCATCAGTTACTGTATCATATTCTAAACATATATTCGATAATTTATAACTCATATCTTTATTAAGGCTAGATAATACAATTTCATTTACAGGAGCAAATGTTATCTCAAATATAATATCTTCTTGAATTGCGTATTTATATAAAGGTGCATTATTATTTATCAATTCAAAGTCTAATGGAATTTTATATTTGCTTCCATATATACTTTTTATCAATTTATCTACATCATTAGTTAATATTGCGCTATTAGCTTCTGATCTTAATTTATTTTGGTTTTCTGATTGAATACCCTGAAATATCATATTATTTCTATTTTCTTTAGTTAACCATAAATCTTTATAATGCATAAATAAATTATAATCATCTAATGAGAAAACTGTTTCTGGACCAATCTTTATTGTTAACTTTTTAATCAAATATCTTCCAACATTATCAACAACATAATTATTATTATTACCGGCTACTGTTATATCGGCTGATAAATAAATACTGTTTGGAACATAAAAAGTATTTTGTGTTAATCTAGGAATTCTAACATATAAAGTTTCATCGGGATTAATATTTGAAGGGTTATGAGTAATTATATGATGTGATCTTTCTGCTTTAATAGCATTAGATATTCTATGATTCTTCGAAGGACTTATATAACTCCCACTCATTTATTTAACAAAAAAAATTAATTATTTATTTTTTATCATGTTTACTAAACCAAAAATAATAGCACTTACAACTGTAATTAAAAATAAAATAATATGTTCAGCAGCAAAGTTAATAATGTTTCCTGCAGATTTCAATATAAAACCAACAATTGAAGCAATAACTCCTGGTAAAGCTGCAGCAGATTTCTTTGATAGTTCCCATAAATATTTTGCTAATTTTTTTAAACCATCCTTAACTTTATCTTGTATAGAATTATTACCTGGAGGTTTATCTGGTTTATTGGGAGTGGGAGTAGGAGTAGATTTTAAAGCATTTGATATTGCTAAACCAATTGTTGTAAATAACATAGTTACAGCTGTTAGAATTGAAAGAACTGTTATTCCTTCAAACTTAAATAATAATTTTATTCTATCTTTTAGTGATATGTCAGAATTTGGTTTTAGTATTAACTCTTTAACAACAACTTTTAATCTATTGATACAATAATCGTATGATTTTAATAATAATTTCATTTTTTCTTTCTGAAATTCTATGTTATATTCTAAATCATCAATTTCTTTTTCTAAATATGCATTTCTTTTTTTAAATTCAATTTCTTCAATAACTTTAAATTCTCTATCTAATTTTAATTGTTCTAATTCTTTTCTGGTGTCAAATAATTTATTTTCTAAAATTTTAATTTTATTATATCTAATATGTTTTTCGCGCGCAATTTTATCGGCATCATTTCGTATACTTATTATTTCTCTAATTGTTTTTTTAGAAAACATACTTAAAGCTTCTATTTCTTGATCTGTTGCATCAAGTAATCCATTCGGTAAAAGTTTTTCAGTTTGAACTTCAGTGTTTGATTTAAGTTTACTAGTTTTGGAAGTTATATTCTGTTCAGAAGTTGTTTCTGTTTCTAAATTATTATCGATTGTTTCAAATAATTCATTAATTCTTTGTTTAAATACTCTTTCATTTTTAATAATTTCTTCTTGTGTTACATCTTCTATTTCATTACTATTTCTTATTCTCTTAATTCTAGATAGTAATGAGTCAGACTTAAGCAAAGTTGATTCTGCTAATATTTTTTTTTGTTTTTTATAAAAGATATCAATATAATAATCATCTTTCAAACGATAATAATATTCACCATCTAAAAACTTTAATTCTTGTACTAAAAGTCTAGCGCCTCTGGTATTTATATTATATCCAGAATCTTTAAATACATGTTGAAAATCATACATAAATTCATTATATTCTAAATTTTGTTTTACTAAATCTGGATTTTCATTTTCAGGATTTATTCTCGATCTAGTTCTTCTATCAAATTCATCTGTTGATGGGGCTTTAGAACCACTATCTGCTAAATTAGAATTATATGCTGATTCATCATCATTATCAATATTAGTTTCTGCATCATTATAATCATCATCAATATATCCTTCATTATCATTTCCCATGTCATCCATTCCAATATCTTCTCCACCTTCTGCCATTTACATAATACAAAAATTAAAATTTAAAATATAATATTCCTCCGATTACAATTCCTATACAAGTTATAGCTAATTTAGTATTTTCATGGGATTTATTATCATCATTTAGTTTAATTATATCATGTTGAATAATATCAGTTTTTATATCTTCTGATGTATTATAATCTTTTATTTTAGAATCATTATTTAATTTAATATTCTTAGTTTTAGTTTCAGTTGATTGAATGTGTTTTTTATTTTTTTCACCTTCCATTAATTTTGGAGCAGTAATAATCTTTTTATTTATATCATTCAATCCAAATGAATTATTTATTGTTGCAGTTTTAATTAGATTATTATAACCAATTATATTTCCCATCTTTAATACTAAATCATTAGAAATAATTAATAGATTAGGGCCTATACAATAATTAAGTCTTACATGAGATTTATCTAAATAATTTTGATATCTTATAATGTTTTCTGGAATCGATCTATTTTTATCATTATGAATTGAATCTTCAAATAAAACTTTAAATTGTTTTTGTGTATCGAATGATGTATTCAAATTTCCAATTATCGGTGATCTTGTTTCAACTTGAGCGCCTAAAATACATATCAAATAAATTCTAATAGATTGATTTATTCTTTGTATACCTGATTTTGTAAAACCTTCACCATTTTCTAAAATGAAATTAACCCAACCATTATTATTATCAATTTTATAATTATGATAAGCTCCAATTCTATGCATATAATCAATTCTTTTTATTTCATACTCTTCACCAACACCTTGCAATTTACCATGCGCTCTGAAATCGGAATTAATATTTATATTAAATTCATTACATATTTTATAAAACTTAGATAGATTAATATTATTATCTAATTCTTTAAAATATTTAGACCCGGGTAAAGGACATTCTAATTCATTTAATATTATTCTGATTTGAAAATATGAGTGAAATCTAAATATTGTGTGAATTAATTTTAAATCAGAATACTTCAAATTTTTATCTAAGTTATTTAAATGATCATTCCAACTAATTCCACATCCTGTTGTTGCACAATAAACAGCAAAATTTCATTGATTCTGCCAATATTTCATATTAGATTTTACTTTATATATATGATATTCATCTCGAGTAAAAGTAACTTCATATGTATTAAATATATTTTCCATTTTAGAAATAAAAAACTGTGATTCATTAACATAAATTTCTAAATTAGTTAATGAATTTAAAACTATATTTTTATATGTAATATTTTTCTTAAAATCTATTGCCGGAATATTATATTTAATTGATTTATTATATTGGAAAGCTTTTGGAAACCCCATTTATATAACTAAAAAATTAATAATTTATTAATTCTTTTAATAATTTATCTTGTTCTTCAACTGTTATATGACCATTTAAACTTATTATATAATCTAGTGTGTTCTTTAATTTATTAATTTCTTTTATATTAGTTTTAATTTTTTCTTTATTACTTTTTATATTTAATTTTGAACTTATACCAGTTAAAACACTTGAACTTAATCCTAACACACCAATTGATATAGCTAAAGGTGTTAATGGACTGAATATTGCTAGAAATGTTATTACAGAACTAATTGTAACCGAACCACTTATAATCAAATAATATATAATTCTACTTTTTAAATATTTTTTCTTTTTTATCTTTAAGTCACTTTCAAATTCTAATATTTGTTTTTCTAAATATGTTTTTAATTTAGTTTTATTTATATCATGAGGAATAATATCAATACTATCAACTATATCTTCCATTTATTTAGAATAAAAATTACTAATTAGTAAACTTATAAGCAACAAATATAACAATAACTGTTCCACCTAAAATCCATATTATTTCATATTTCTGTTGTTCTTTACTTGGGGTATAATAATCTGATAATTTAGGTTTGTATAGATGTAATTTTTCTTTATTTGTTACTGCGTTATATAAACTCATTGCATCATCAACTGATTGAAAATCTATGTGAAATCTTCTGATCATATAATTCTTTGTTAATATAATCCATATAGTTTTGTCGTTTTTCTCTATATTCTTCTGCAGCTTTATTGTATTTCTCTAACGCTAAGTTATGTCTTCTTTGTTCTCCTAATGAACTATTTTTATCAATATGTTTAAATAAATAACCACCACCATTAAATGCTAAAGTGTTAACAATTGCCGATCCTATAATAGTTATAATTGCAGAAGCCATTTATTTAGCAAAAAAAATTATGCATTTATATGGGAGGAATATATTTTTGTTTTTCCAAATAATCAATTGTTAAATTAGATAAAGTAACTGCTAATGTTAACTTTAAAATATCATTTATATCAAATCTATCAACATTAACACTTCCCATTTTGAATACTTTTTTTAATACCATTGAATAACCAACCGTTCCAACTGATAGTAATGCGCTATTATATAATCCAGTTATTATCCACTTATTATCACTCATTTATTTATCAAAAAAATTACTATCTTCAAAATATTTAGTTAACTTATTTATGATTAATTCAACATTTATTTCATTACTAGTTTTATGATTATCATATATTTCAATTATTATTTTTTTAATATCATCGATGATAAAATCTTCATCTAATTCATAAAATCTTAGAGACTCAGTAATCTTTTCTACATTAAAAGTTTCTTTATCTATTGTTGTTTCATACTCAAATGTTGTTTCATTAGAAAATGCAATATTTTTGATATGTGTAATTACATCATTAATGTTAAATTTCATTTCTTTCTCACGTTTAAAATCAAATCCAAAACATATACTCGGTCCAACAGTTATATTCATTTATATAAGTGAAAAATTACTCTTTACATCTTATAACTAATTCATAAATTACAGGAAAGTTATTCAAATCAATTAAGTATCCATTATGATTTCTTATTTCTAATTTAAAATTATTAAATTTAGGAATGCAAGGTTTAAAATCACATTCTGTTAAATTATAATTTATTTGAGTTCCAAATTGTTTAACATTTTTTAGCGGTAAAATATTTAGTATACTAGAATTACAAATTGTTTCTTTAGTTGCTTCAAGTTTTTGTAGGCTCGATTAAATTGCAATAAATATAAAAGTGTGTAAAAGGTATTATATTTGAGCTGCCTTCTGCGTTTCCAGTAACTGTAAGCGGTTTAATTCCTAACATTTTAGCCAGTGGTTTGTTTACCATAAATTTATGTTGTTCATTAGATATCTTTATTCTTATTTTATTAGTACTATCAATTTTATTAAATTTAATTTCAAATACAGAAGTGCCCCCGATTTTCAACCGAGCTCTTCTATTAATTTCCTGCGCTAATGATTCTAAATTATATAATCCTGGTTTTAAAAATATATGAAACCATTTATCTTTATTTCTCATATAAATCATAAACCCTCTATGTTCAAAAGTTTTATCCGATACATTGTAAAAAGAATTACATAAACTTATATTTACTAATTTTAAATCTACACAATTCTTAAATTCTCTATCTAATTGAACTAGTAAATTATGTGATTTATAATTTGTAAGTTTTCTTGAATCAACAAATATTCTGTATTCTTTTAATTCCGCCATTTATTTTACATATTTTCTCATTCGAAATCTATTTCATGGTGCCCTTTTTCATTCTTACCTTTGTATACGAAATAGAAATCTCCAGAACATAATTCTTCTAGATCTTCACTTGATAATCTATGAAATCTATCTGGTAAATAAGTTCTGAATTTATATTTATTTCCTTTTAATCCTTCATATTCTAAGTGTATAACTAATTTATCTCCATATTTGTTAGCAACTGTATCAATATTTGTAATTAGATATTTCTTATGGATTGTTAATTCTGTTAACTTTTTGAATTTATAATCTACAGATTTGACGCTTGAAGTATCTTTAATTCTATCTAAGAATTCACTGTGTACTTGTTTACTCTCCATTTATTATACAAATTTTTATTGAAATTGATTAACACGCTAGAATCCTTTTCATAATCTCATTTTCTTTTGTTTCTTCTCTTTTGAATTTTATATATTCATCTAAATTGCAACCATAGGCGACTGTGTGGATTCCATCATCTAAAATATATCTTTTATCATCAAATGGGTTTAGACTTATCTTCTCTATCTCTTCAATATACATTTCATGATCTTCAGATCTTAAACATTTCATCTTATGTTTTCTAACTTCTTCTTTGAATATACAATTGATGTTATCTTTAAAATGAATATTCTTTTCAACAACGCTTTTGGTAATTCCTTTTAACTTTTTAGCTTCATGTTCTTTAGTTTTATATGAATACATTTTAGATCTAATACCTATGAACTCTATCATTTCTTCACCACCTAATTCATCCTTAAACTTCCCAGGAACTTTTTTATTATCATTGGTAAACAATTCATGATTTTTAGGATAGTTACTGAAATCAAAATGATGTTTTAATATTTTTAAATCATCAGTTATGTTATCAGTTTTTATCTTTAATATGTAAGAATCTGTATCAAAATATAATATTTCAATATGTTTTTCCCCAAAATGAGGTTGTAATATATTATAATAGAATTCATACATTAGTAATTTTGATAATTCTAAAACTGCAGCTCCAACATAAATCGGTTTATTAAATTTCATTGAAGTTCTTCTCATCTTAACTGCAGCTAAATTTTCATCAAATATTCTGTTACCTATAAACTTAGGATATGATTGTAAATGCCTTATCCTTTTACCATTACTAACTAACTCAATATCATTTCTATTTCTAATATTTTCACAAGTCTTACCATAGAATGCATTATTCATTAACTTGAAGAAATCTTTTTCAAAATCAGTTTTAGCTTTAGTTCTCTGTGTAGTATTAAAATCTATATATTTTTCTAACCATTTAGATTGACTGAATGAAATATATCTATGTACTTTTTTTAATATCATTCCTTGTCTCAAATAAAACTTCAACATTCTATAATGCACAACGTAATTATATTTATCTTCTTGAGTTACCATTAACTTTTCAGTATGAATATGATTATCGGGTTTAATTCTTTTTTGATAATTTGATAATTCTTCATGTTTAACAGTTTTATGTTCGGGACAATATGCTAGATTTCTAGATTTGAATTTAATACGTTCAGGATATTCCAAGTCTACAACAAAGAAGTACCCAGTATCTGAATCATCTGCAATATCTAGAATTCTTTTCTTCCAATCAAATTTATCAATTTGTAAAACTTCAGTTATTTCAAACATCCCATAAGGTTGTGGTTCCATCATTGCCAACCATAAAGATTATTTGCATCTATGTATAATAATTTATATCCAGGATTATCATTTACATTGAAATATCTATCACCCAATACACCTGAAACACCTCCTCTTATAGATTTTTCAAATAATAGTAATTGATCTATATTTGTTAACAAATCCATTTTTATATCTGTAAATTTTAATCCACAATCCCATGTTAATCCTGGTGATGAATAACAATGACAAGGATCAATATTGAAATATTTTAGGTTTACATCTCTAAACCTTTCGAATATATCAGTTAATAATAATACATCTGATTTTAAATATAAATCTACTAATTGCCCATGATTTTCTATTTTGAAATGATTCCAAATATTCAATGTTCTATCATAGACTTCATCTTTAACATATTCATTTTTTAATTCATCATAAAATTGTTCTTTTAATAATTCAGTTATGTTAAAATCATTATGTGTTTTATAAAATGAATAAGGAATTGCTCCTTTATATCTCATTAATTTAAAATCATCATTATTTGGATAGTGTTGTTTTAATATTTTTAATTCATCATCAACTAATGATTTCGATAAGTTATCTAATGAACTACTTAAAAATCTATATGAATCTATAAATCTTAGGCATCCAAATTGGAAAGATATATAATTCTCGGATGTTTTAGCTAACATTCTAAATTTATAAGTTGGTATTTTATCTTTTGATCTATTTGAATTTAATATTTCTATTTCATTATTGATTTCTTCTATTTTATGACATAACTGTTTGATGAATAAATGCGCATCATATCCTGATAGATTATGAAATATAACTGGTACAAAGTTAATTTTCTTAGCTTGTAAGTTACAATTCTCATGTGCAGCGCCTCTAAACTTTCCATTCAAATGATCATGGTCTCTTACTTTTTTATCTTTATAATTAAATATCTTTTCACAATAATAACATTTATCTGCAAACTCAAATTCTTCTTTATCTTCTTCTGTCATAATTATTTCTTTATTTGTATTCAATAATTTACTAAATCTTATTTCATATTCAATTAATAAGTCACAAAAATAATTGATAACATTTTCATTTCTGTAATTATAATATTCACTTTCAATTAGTTCTGGATAATTAGATTTAATATATAACCCGAAAGCTGCAGCACTTTGATAGATCTTTTTAATAGTATTTGTTATTATAGGATCTGAATAATCAATTATATCATTTTCATTAGAATTTAATTTCTTTCTTTTATAATATATATCTTTTCTATCTTGATCAGTTAGTTCTTTATTTAATGATTCAAAATCTCCATATATTACAAATGGTACTTTATTTTTGTAATCATATTTTTTGAATTCTAATATTTTATCTTTTTCATTTGGTAAAACTAATTTACAATAATCATGATTATCACATAGTTGTTTATGATTTAATAATGTACTTTCATTACTGAATCTATGTAAACATTTTCTACAAAGATATATTTTATGGTGATCATTTTCTGTTCTAAAAAATAAATCTATTTGTTAATTCCACATATAATGATTCTCATAATATAGTATATCTATAACATCATTTGAATCATAATCTTTTGATAGGTATAAAGGTTCTAATGTATAATGTTTAATATTATTTCCTTTTGTATTTGGTAATTTGATTAAATCAAATACATTTATTTTTAGATTATTATCTCTTTCTATTTTTGGAATATTTTTAATTCTAACAGGATACTTATCTATCTTATAATTATTTTCAAATTGTTTATAATGAGTTAATCTAAAACTATGTTGTTTATAATCTTCAACTGGGTGTAAGCAACTTATAATTGTCCATAGAAAACATTTATCATCTTCATTTTGTACATTTATTACAGCATTAGTTTTAAATGGTAGTTTAATATAACTCGATGCTTCAATATCTGGTTCTTTATAATATGATAAATTATTTTCATCAATTGGTTTTGATTTAGTTAACTTATTATATTTTGTGTTATAAACATGTAAAGTTATAAATATTATCTCATCAAATATTAAACCAGATCCTTCAAAATATTTCTCTTCTATTTTAGTTTTTATTTCATTATAACATTTATTTAATTTATCATTTATATGTTGTTTAGATATAATATGTTGTGAATGAGAATTTATATTATATATTGGTTTATCTTCAGATTTTATAAACTTTACTTTAACTGATATACTAATTTTTGGATATTCTACGTTTGTAATTATTTTTATCATTTCTTTCATATTTTCTAAATGTTTTTTATTTTCTTCTATTGTTTTACCTTTATGAAATTTAAACTCGATAGCTGCTGGACCAATATCACTTTTAAATGCTTCGGTTATCTCTATATCTTTTTTATTATCTAATGAATTAATATAATTTCTTACATCTTCCATGTATGGTCTTTTATTGTTTAATTTATTTTTTATTCTTTTAATTGTCTTCTGTTTCTTATCGTTATCATTATCAAAATAATCTTCACCTAAAATATCATTATTCTTATTTCTAATATGACTTATAGATTTTAAATGTTCTTTATAATATCTTTTATCACTGAATGATTGATTACATGTATCACATTTGTATGTTTCTTTTTCATTCTTTAATTCATCTAATTTAGTTTCTAATATATCATCTTTATACTCTAGTTTCAATTTATTCTCTAAATGTGTTCTAGTTTTATTGTGTCTTGCTTTTTGGGATTTATCTATATCGATATTACATGTTGGGCAGTAGTATTTATTTGCTTCCATTTTAATACTATATTTTTTATTAAAATTGATTTTAGAAGTTCAATGATTTAAATGTTATTCATATATATATGAATATGTTAAGAGTAATAGGGATAATGGGCTTTCAAGCTAAAGGTCGAACGGGCGGGTGAGTAAAAATGAAAAAACATAAAAATAATTACAATTTCTACTTGAATTAGGAGTGAAACTCATAAAATGAAAAATAAATTCGAGCGTGTGAGAATTTATTTTTCATTTTTATGAGTTTTGCGAGTAATTCAAGTAGAAATTGTTATTATTTTTATGTTTTTTCATTTTTTACGAGCTCGACCGTTCGACCTTTGGCTTGAAAGCCCATTATCCCTATTACTGAGAACTATTGTGCCACCAGGCGCGAAATGTTGGCGTTGGTTGACATGATTGATCACTTCCGCCACCATTTACTAGGCAGGAAATTCAAAGTTCGCACAGACCACGCAGCACTCAAGTGGCTACAAACCTTCAAAAACCCTGAGGGCCAAGTGGCTCGGTGGCTTGAACGCCTGTCGGAATATGATTTCGTGATCGAACATCGAGCTGGAAGCAAACATTTGAACGCAGACGCCCTGTCTCGCATCCCTATCTATATACCAGGTGACTGCAAAACATCAGGGCGATTTGACAGCGCACTCCACTGGCTTGTCCAGGAACAAAATAATCGAGGCGCAAGTAAATGACCCCGAAATATCAGAAATTAGGGAGTTCTTGGCCAGAGATGGGGTCAAGGACAAGAAACGGCTACAACGGTGTGGTAGAACAGCGAGGAGCCTCTATAGTCTGGTTGAGCGTCTAGAGCTTTTAGATGGCATTCTTGCACTTAAACCACTTCCGGGGGCTACCTCAACGAGACACCGAGTGGTACTACCCATTTCACTGACTGATGGAACCATAGAAGTCATACATCAGGGATTTGCGGGGAAACATCTTGGTACCAAAAAGACAGAGTGCAAAATTAGGGAAAGATTCTGGGTATTAGGCCTCTCAGCTAGGGTCAGGGATTTTGTTCGGGGCTGCAAAACTTGCCAAGAGTGCAAGTCCCCGTCCAAACTACCAAAAGCCCCATTGATGTCTACACCGGTAGGGCGACGCTTCCAGCGTGTACATATAGACATCGTGGGCCCATTACCGAGAACCCGCCGCGGCAACGTCTACATTCTAGTGGCTCAAGATGCATTCACTAAGTGGCCCGAAGCATGGCCAATCCGCACGGAAAAGGCCTCCGTGGTGGCACGTGCCCTTGTGAACGAGTGGGTCACCCGTTATGGCTGCCCTGAATCCATCCACTCGGACAAAGGCGCGAACTTCGAGTCGAAGGTTTTCATGAAGATGTGTAGGATCTTGGCTATTGAAAAGACCAGAACCACCGCCTACCATCCTATGGGCAATGGGCAGGTGGAAAATTTCAATAAGTCCCTGAAGGCCATGCTGACTACAGCCGTCAATGAGTGTGGAACAAACTGGGACGAGGAACTACCTGCGTGTTTGATGGCATTTCGTTCAAGCGTCCAGCACTCCACTCTTGAAACGCCGTTCTACTTGATGTACGCCGAGGAAATGTCACTACCGATCGACATCAGCGTAGGCTTGCCCGAGGACCACCAACCACGGACTAAGTATGGCATGGACCTCTCTGACCGCCTCACTAAGTCAAACAACATTGTTCGTGATCGACTAGTGATGGCACAAAGGCGTCAGAAAATGGACTATGACCGTTTCGCAAAACGCGGGGGTTACAAGGTCGGGGATCGCGTGTGGCTGATGAGCCATTTCTTGAAAAAGGACGAGGCATCTAAGTTCCACCGGAAATGGAAAGGGCCTTACGTCATGACCGAGAGACTATCGGAGGTGAATTACAGGGTTGTCCTGGAACCAGGCGCCGATCCGAGGGCGGTGAAGAGAAAGCGGGTTGTGCACTTCAATGATATGAAACCGTGCTTCCTGTCTAGTGAGACCGTGACCATAGGTCATAAAAAACCTAGACAGGAACCGGTTAAAACGACCGATCCCGAGGAGCAACCAACCCTCAATGACGACGAGGGGGAGGAAGATGAAGACTGTGTCTGGACACGGTCACACCCCGAGACAACGGCGGTTATTCAAGAACCTCTTGTAACAAACCCTACCCAAAACCATCGCGAGCCTCCTACTCAAAACCGCTCCAAGCCTGGCCCTTTGAACATTACAGACACTGAGGGGCACAGAAGACTCAGGCCCAGAGTAGGGATCAGGCGCCCTAGTCGATTCGTAAACTCATGTACAGTCAACAACGATGATTCGCTAGCCAACCAAAATAGGGCCTCAGAGATACCCTTGTATATAACCCTATATATATATTTACTTAGTTTTAGTAGACAGTTTATTATCATTTGTAACTGGTGGTGACTAGGATTTCAGACCTCTTGCACCTCCTGATGGTATGCTTGGGACCACCCACCTTGCATGATTCGGGTGGTATCTGAATGAACGGAATCTCCGCCATTTAGTCTTGTCGTTGCAGCCAACTCATGTTTTGAACTATTTATCGTTTCTAGCATGGACTGTATCGAGTTAGACCAGTTATCCACGAGGCGACACAGACCCTTAAACGGCAGGTCTCGATTGTGGGGATCCACTACAAAAAGTCGGCCATGCACTATGTCTGTCGGGAAATAATCCGTGTGGTAGATCGCGTCTGAATGTGTTTCCTTCGGTACCTAACGATGGTTCACCTGGAGTCGCTTATTCTTTGTAATGATAGTGACAAAAAGCCATTCAGTCCAAATACTACCACACGTGACCCCCAGATGTAGCACACCCCATTGCGAACAGTTTCTTTCCGTTTTCTTTTGATTGTATTTTTCAGCTCCCCAGGACGAGGAACAGTGGCAGAGGGGCAAGCCAAGTGCAGTGTCCATTGGCCGTATCTACCTTTTGATGGTATAGATATTTTTTGGTAAGATACTACGCTTAGGTGCGCCCCGAAAACAAACCACAAACCATTAGTGGAGATCGAAAGCTGCATGTATTATCATCACTGAGATGCAACCCTAATGCGAAACAACGACTACGCCGTGTTAGATGTCTACTGTATCCAGAGCCGAGAAGTTTGGAGCTTAATATACTATAATAAGGACTATAATTTAATTTGTGTAGATATTTTGACTATATATTCCTGTTCAAATAGGAGTTTGAACAAGTTGAAGGGGGGTGGTGTGATGGAATATGTCCATCAGTCGTTTTCTATGTTGTAACTGGAGGGTGCTGCCCTCTCTCTCGAAAATACAGAACAATAGGTGATTGTGTTAATATCTTTTGTCCGCCTTTTTACTGGTTTTTGGGCTCTCAGAGTCGATATTTGGAGGAAACTTCTACTGTGGAACAGGCAGAATAGGACCTCGTTACAGCGGTACCGGTATATCGTTCTTTAAAGAAGTTTCAATTGGTCAGTGGTGGTCAGTGATGATCAATTTATGAATTTTCAATGGCGAATCCTTTCTAGTTTGACACCATAACGCGGTATATCGTTTTCATATTCGAGAAGTTTGAATTGGTCATTGGTGGTCAGTGATAGTCAGTGATGAATTTGCAATGATGATTCCTTAGTAGTTTGAAAACAAACATTACATGATAAATTTCCGAAATTCGAAGTCAAGTGTTCAGACTCGGGGATATCTCAATTGGTCAGTTACTGACCATCATGGTGTCACCATTGTGGTCTATAGCTCAAATGAAACATGTGGAACCGACGAAGGGGCCCAAAAGCGTTAAGTCATTTCCTGGAGTGACGTGATCCAAAAATGCCCTAACTGGAAAAGGCAGTCTCTCAATTGGATGAAACCAAATCGGACAGGACAATTAAAATTTGGGAAGTTCACAGGTAGTGGTCTTTCTACGAAGCCCACGCGGTGAGCGTATTATTATGAAATCTTTTTTAAACCACCATGTACCACAAAGTAATCAGCATCGTTGTAAGCACTTGAAACAGCCATTAACCACTTGAAACTGTCACATCAAACACCATACCGCATCCCCGCAAAGAGGGGTGGTTCAGCAAACCGGAGTTTTCATTGGCCTCTCTAGACTACCCGCCAGTACGGGTAGCCGAGCAAACCGGAAAATTCATAATGTACCCCGCCAGGGTAGCCGAGCAAACCGGAAAACCCATAATGCAGTTTTTCGAAAAACAAATTGTGAGCCGACCATCTTCAAATCGTATCAAATCACCTCCGGGGGTGATTTGATGATTTGACAAATCGATTTTTGAATTGTTTGATGCCGTGTAAAATTAAAAAATTAGACCAAATCTAATTTGATTATGACAAGATAAAAACGATTTTGCTTAAAATCAAATTTAATTTGACGTGATAAATTCGCCTCTTATTTGATTAGATTACACGTGACAAGCAAATTATAGTAAGGAAAATCAAATCTGATTTAACAAGATAAATTCGCGTTAACACCGAATCGGATTCAATTTCGTAAAAGCGCCGTAGGTACCGATTACGATTACGATTTATTTACACTCCAACCATTTCCATGGTATATGGAGGAAAACTATTACACATGTATATACAAATATTTACAAAACAACACTAAAGTGATTAAAATTTAGAGAATGAAAACGTAACGAAATATATATATACATCAACTATTTACAATACTATATACACTATTATATACATCAACTATTTACAATACTATATATACTATTGGAGGGATCTATATACATCTAAGCCGGTCTTAATGAATTTAGCTAAGTTGACCGTTGGGTTTTTCAGAATATCAAGGGTATTAAAGGTATTCAAATTCAAAAAGTTTTTGCGTTGTTCGTTAAGTAAGGTACAGTCAAACAGAAAATGGGATTCGTCACCTAAAGTATTACAAGTGGGGCATATTCTATCGGCTCTGTCTAAATGAAGGTTTGAAAATTTGTTCACAGGTAAAATATAGGACCCGACCCCAAATTCAAATAAACTAGTTCCTAAGTCATCACCAAGTTCTATTATATACTTCTCTAACCTAATATCATTTTTATATTGCCTAAAGTTAGTGTATATCGGATAAGTATTTATGGCAGATACAGTTTCTTGAAGGTGCTGGTCACGGAGTATCTGTTTTATTCGTTTTGAAAAAGATTTACTGATAGTCATGAATTGCTGCGTCCAAATGCAGGACAAACCACAGTCATCAAACGTTTTCTTTATATATGATAACCAAGGGCTCTTAAATTTATCCCTTAAAAATAAATTGAAAGATATTTTATAGAGTATTGAATTGAATTTGGTTTGCTTTCCAGATACTGTTTTCACCCAAAAGTTAATCATCCTGCGTCTAACATCTATATTCAAAGGGTAACGTCCTAGCTCTGATAAAACTTGTAAGTTGCGAGAATATTTCGTCACTTTCATTAAGATTTTACAGAAGAAGCAATGAATATTTTCTAATAAATCAAGATTTTCATATCCCCAGATCTCACACCCATACATGGCTATTGGAGCAACACACGTATCAAATAATTTAAACATAACATCTATGGGCAATTTCAAACGTCTGCCTTTTTGAACGATCGAAAACATAGCTCTGATAGCTTTACCGTAAAGATACTTTTTTGCCTTAGCAAAGTTACCATTCCAATTGAATTTTACTCCGAGATAAACATAATCTTCAACTACCTCTGACTCTTGATCACCAAACATAAATTTCGAAATCGTTTTTATCCGGGATTTACTTCGCGCAAATACTAGTACTTTAGTTTTCTCTGAGTTAACAGTGAGACCATTAGCCGCGCAATATTCAAATAAGGTATCTAAGTGTAGCTGAAGAGATTTCTCATCCTCAGCAAGAATAACTGTATCATCTGCGTATAGTATTATGAATAAATTCAGTAAAGTATCAATATCCTGATCACGATTCAAATTTAGTTTTTCTATAAATGACAAAGTCGGTATTCCACGATCAATGAAAAATTCTTCAATGTCGTTTAAGAATAACGAAAAGAGGATAGGTGAGAGATTTTCGCCTTGTCTTAAGCCTCTATCAGCTGCAAAGTATTGTGACGTGCAACCATTTAATTCAACACATGATTTTATGGAGTTATACATATTTTTGACCACATTGAAAAAGTTTCCATTAACATTGTTAGCAATTAATTTTCGCCATAACTTTACCCTACAAATCGAGTCGAAAGCTTTCTTAAAATCAACAAAGACGCAAAAAAGTCTTCTTCCCTGACAAAGATACAGCTCTACGATTGTTTTAAGCGTGTAAATATGATCAATGGTGGAATATTTCGATCTAAAGCCAGCCTGGGCTTCACTTATAATGTGATTCGTATCTAGAAATGTTGACAATCTTTGATTTAGGATACTTGTAAATAATTTACCAAGACAGCTAACTAAGGTAATACCTCTATAATTATCAGGATTAGAGGGATCGCCATTCTTTTTGAAAATGGGTTTGATGACGCCTATAGACCACATCTCTGGAACATATCCTGTTTTAAGAACTAAATTGAATAATTTTTGTAATATATCAACTAAAAACGGATACTGACTAACTCCCAACAGCTCATTCGTGATTCCATCAATGCCTGGGGCCTTATTGTTTTTGAGTAAAGAGATAGCCTTAATTACCTCATCACTGGTTATATCACTGTTCAAAATATAATTTTCATAGACAGGATGGTCACCCACGTCTGGGGGCTCATCACCGTCATCGGTTTCATTGTTAACATTATTCAAATCATTTAATCTCATAAAATGTTCAAGAAAAATATCAATATCTATATTAGCCTCATTATTTTTTGTTCCGCTCGCAGAGTTTAGCATCGACCAATACTTTTTTGGGTTATTAATTTCGCATTCTCTCAATTCCTTAATAAATTCATCCTTTTGTTTCTTCTTATTTTCTCGGATGACCTTTTTATAGTTTTTAGACGAGTTCTTAAGAGATTCAAAATTGGAAAGGGTAGGGCAACCCCTATATCTTTTTTTCATATAATTATATTTCTTCTGTGCATCTCTACAGTCCCTGCCAAACCATCTGTTGCGGACCGGTTTTTTGCAGTTATTACTTTTCCTACTTTTTCTATGGTACATCAAATTACACTCAGCACTTGATAATAAAGAAGATACAAATCTATCGGTAAGTCCATTAATGTCATCTGGCGATTGATTTCCTAGATCTTGCAACCCGTCCAACAGTAACTTATCTAAATCATTTTCTCGTAATCTTGATTCTACATTCAGGAAAAATTGATTTGATCTAGTACTGACCCACCTAATTGAAGTTTTAAAGTTCGCGTGTTCATTACCCCTTTCATTATCGCTAGCAATGGTGTCCCTAGAATTCGTATACACGCACAGATTAATAGGATTATGTCCATCAGATAATAATGGGTCAAAAGGCATTATTTCAAAGTCCTCAACATAACCAAACAGTTCTAAATCACACACAAAATAATCGATGACACTAGTGTTCCTAAAAGTATAATTACCTGTCTGATCATTGCCACATCTGCCATTGAGGATAATTAGTGAATGGTTCTTACACAAATCTACTAGTTGATAGCCTGTATTATTCTTTCTTTTGTCCTGATTATTTCTAGTAGTGGGAACGCCTAAATTAATCAATGAGTCAACAATAGGGTCTAAGTTATCATCTTGAATTATCTGATTATCAGGTTCCAAAAAGTCTGGCATACAAGCGGTGTGAGCATTAAAGTCACCAGAAATTAACACATTGAAATCATACTCAACTTTCAATTGCAATAACTCTATTTCAATTTCTCTGATAGCTATTTCTGAATAATAACGACTATTTTCTGGAGGAATATAAATTACACCTAAAAGTACATGTTTGTCGCGATTAAATAAATCTTTATCTAATAAATACCAAGATACAAACTGAGAGTCAGTCGAAATTGGTTTTATTTTATTTTTCATGAACTTCCTATATATGATACCGACGCCACCTGATCCTTTTTTTGAAAACTTTTTCCTATTTTTAAAGTGCGCCATATGGGAGGCGGGCAAGCTACAACCTAAATTACCGTCTAAATCATCTAAGTGAGTTTCAGTTAGACATGTGATGTCATTATTGCTAATAAATTCACAGAATTCTGGGATATCGAGTTTAGCTATAAGGCCACATACATTCAGCGTAGAAAACTTTAATGATGATTTGATACAAGGAATTTCACTGATGTTTGCTGCGTTTGCTGTACTAGTTACATTTTGCTTATTTAAATCAGGAGTGTTAATATTTCGCTTATTTACATCAGAAATGAAATTGTGAGGAGTTACATCAGGTACATGATTGTTACTATTTACATCAGGGTATGTATCTACCGTATGAGAATTTACATGCGAGCCAACGATATCTCTATTAACATTTGGATAACTGTCACATAAATTTACACTATTTACAAATTCTATAACATAACAACAACTTCGAGATACAAGGACAGTCCGGTCAATCGTTTTATGGCGCCATCTACATAGCCGCCATCTTAAATGGCTCTACGAGTACACCATAACCTGAACGCTAACTTATAACCAATCACCATATAGGCCTAATCTGCATTCTATGATCGAATAATCATTATCTTTTGGCTGTATAAAGTCAAATGCTTTCATATTGCACACATCTTTTAGTAAAAATACTGAAATTGAATAAATAAAAACATTGCGTTGTGGCCAATCAGCAATCAGGATTCCTAGAAGTTATTGATTGGTAAGGAAGTCGATGCGCCTGCAATAACAAACGTCGTGAGAAAGATAGGCCTACCGTACGAAAAACAACGTCTGAATATGGAAAATATGGAAAATCTACGGCAACAGGCCATGATAAATCAATTTGTGTTTGCAGCTGGGTGTCAACCTGACCAGGCTAAACAACTGTTACAGGCATCGCAATGGCAGTTTCAGGTAAAAACCCCGCTCACGGAGCTTGTTTACATTTTTAGGTAGCGTAGCGGTCGTATTTCTATCCAGGCGCGGATCCAGGGCCATTCGGTGACTGCAGCACAGTGAAAAAAGGGCACCAACTTTTAAAAGGGCCAGTATTGATGCCCAGCGAGCGAGTTTGAGTTTTAGTGCCATTTATTGGTATCATGCCACTTAATTTGCCTTCACATTCAATTTGCTTGTGCCTTTTTAAGATTTTTGGCGAAATTTGCCCTTTTTCGATTAGATTTATAGAGCAACAGTAAGTAATGTCTCTTTTAGTTTTAGAATAGTGCCCTTTTGAGTAAAGGAAAATGCCTTAGATTGCCATCTTTGATTTTGGGCAATTTATTTTCATTCACATTTTGCTTTAGTCCTAGTAGGCCTACAGAAAGGCAATTATATTTTAAGGCGCACAAACAATTTTTCAAGGGCATTTGAAAACTGCGACTACCGCACGTGCTGCATGTGCGATAGTCTGGATCTGCGCCTTCTATCAGCCGTCGGTAGGACACTTACTGTTTTTGATGACGACACCATTGCATGTGTTTGACATGCAGGTTTCTCTTGTATTTAAAGGCAGTGACATTTGTTAATATTTTCAATTCAGACTGCACTGAGTATGTTCTTACAAGAGGCAGCTCTCCCCATGTGTAGAAATTGTAATGGAAATCATCCAAATAGTCATTACACAGTAAGTAGTAGCAGCATGTGATGATTTAGGCACCTAACCAAATATTGTCTTTACACTACACCATTATTAGCTTATATATACTTGGGACTTTACAAGTGAAAAAAGTTATGCAGCGCGGAATCAGATGGTAGCACCGTAGCCACGTGTTTCCGTATTGAAAATCTTGTGCCTTTTTGGCCCACTTGGGACTTAAGTCCCAGCGGGCTATTGCATCCACTTTTCGTCCATCCATTCGTCTATAGACAGACTCCAGTTATTTTGAGAAGTTTTGAAGACGCTTTGTCGTAAACAGAGACGACGTTCCTCCAAAAAATTACTATCAAGTAGGCCTAACACAGGCTTTAACTGGACCTTCTTTTTTATTAATTTTACGTCCGTTAACTACAAAATAACAAATTATGATAGGCCTACAAACATATAAATTGAGGAAATAGGAAGTAAGTAACTAGAAATAAGAGCGAACAAATAATGCTACAAAATTATTACTTACAGCACTCATGAGACCTTTACCTATCCACGGAGAGGCGGCGAATGCGACGAACATAGAAATATTATAAACCATGTAAACTTAAAAATCATAAGCGTGAAAAACACTTTGATCAATTATCTCGATCTTTCATCGGCCGTATGTACTTGTATCCCCCAAGAGCCCATCAGCATAAGAGATATTGGGTCGATCGGACACAAGATGGCCGTCCTATGACCTTTTATTGTGCCCAATAATGTCAATATGGCCCAAATTCTGAGTCCTGCAGCTTCCTACTGGTTTGCCATTTTTCATTGCAACAGGCCAATTGCTGATGGGTATTCTATGGAAAGGAATCTTCGATAGCTGTGACAGGTATTTTTGATCAGCCCATTATCGCGCAATCAGCTGCCATATTGGTGTCATCAATACTCATTCGTAGGTGGAAAAATGTTTTTCCACATTATAGGCCTAATATATTGATACCTAAGCATATTTTGCTAACACAATAGATTGCAAAGTTGTAGCTCATAACATGTGCTATGATTGTGGTAAGTTTCAAGGTCATTGGTTTTTGTATATGGCCACCGGGGGCGTTGAATAATACAATAACTGAGTATTTTGACATTATATTCGTACCTTTGTATATTTTGTTACCACAATTGCAATTTTTTTGTAACCAATTGCAAAGTTGTAGCTCATGACATGGTCTACAATTGTGGTTAGTTTCAAGGTCATAAGGGGGCATTGAATAGTAGAATAACTTAGTATTTTCTTATTGATGGGTTTCGTCGTCAGACGAACCCATCTATGGCATCGTCGTCATGTCTGTCTGTCTGTCTGTCTGTCCGTCTGTGGATGTTTCTTTATGACACGATTTAAGCTGTTTGTGTGGACCGACAATTCTGTAATTTCACACAGGTATTCTCTACTTGATGTAGATGGTGCAGCTTGGTTTATATTTGATTCCGATGGTTATAAGTGCTCTAATTTGGTTAAAAGATAATAAACGTTACTCGCTAGTTCAAGCCGCTGTATAGCGCGTTGCTACGACGACGCTCGATCAACATACTGGTACTCGCTGTGTAATACTGAACACGTATATACCTGTAGATATTGATCGTACTAGCACCGGTTTTAGATAGCGCGCGCGCTGATCGGTCTTAACACTTCTCGGAACTGCTGTGCTAAATGCTGAGAGGCCGAATCTATGCGCAATCATTTATTGGGCTCGTCACATTTGATAGTGAATGGATAAATAACCGGTTCAATGACGGTCGCTACTCCCCATCAGTATAACTCATCAGTATAAGAAATAATTCTTTCGAGTTTTTTTTTTTCAATCCCCGAAGTTGTTGTTACTATGTTGACCTCGCCGTTTTATAAGCTTACCGATGATTCTTCTAGTATTTTCAGGGTCACAAGACATGACGAAGTCGCAAAGTTTTGTACAAATTTCACGAAACAAACAATTATTTAGGTGGCACCTGATCTATTGATTAATTATGATAAATAATGTTTATTTCATTAAAAATTTGTTTTATTCAAACACTACTTTCATCGCACATAGCGTGATCGGTAGGCCCCACTATTCTACGGTAGGCCATGGACTCTTTCATGTGGTAGGCCTATTACAAATGATACAATCCGCGTGTCCGTGAATAAGTGACACGTGGTGGGGCGGGTTGTGAGGAGCATCGAAACTAATCCGTCACAAATAATAGATAGAAAACAATACCTTAAGAGTTTAACTTTTATTAACATCATTACCAAATCAAAACCTGCACATCCTATCATAAATAGAAATTCTAAGAATTTATTTCAAAGAATAATAAATTACGTCTAAATATTGGGATTGGAACTCGTAGCATCGATTCAGGTGCCTTTCCCAAAGCGGGTATCCCGCGGGGAAAACCCATTACTATTTATATCGAGAATCGCCTTTTTGACAGCGAGTTCGGTGAATGAAACAGAAACAATTACACAGAAACCCATCATGGAAAGTTTCTTTCTGGTTAGGCATATATTGGTACCTAGGCATATTTTGTTACCATAATCAATTGCTAAATTGTAGCTCACGACATTTTTAGGACGACGCTACGTAGTACACATGATCCTATTGTTATCGTGAAATCCGGCACGTCAAATGATTACGTCCGTTTAACGCCACGTACGCGTCTGGAATTTTCACAGTCGCTTAAATATGAAACATAAAAGGTTGAGTTCATATATGGTGAATTTTTAGCCCACTTGGGACTTAAGTCCCAGCGGGCTATTGTGTTCACTTTTCGTCCGTCGACGGAATCCAGTTATTTTGGGAAGTTTTGAAGACGCTTCAAGGTAATGTCTTGATATTTGGTTTATACATGTATCTACCCTAGACACATCTTCAGGCCAAAAACTGGCCCTATCAGATTCAAGATGGCCGACTGGCAGCCATTGTTGTTCGCCAATATCAGCACTTTTTACACATTTTCAAAGTTTTCGACGGAAATTTTGAAGAAACTCTCATCAATAACCTTGATTGTTTGTGTATATTTGTACCTCCCAAGGGCCCATCAACGTTAGAAAAATTGGGTCGATCGGACTCAAGATGGCCGTCCTATGACCTTTTTAGTGCCCAAAAATGTCAATTTTCGCCCAAATTCTGAGTCTTGTAGCTTCCTACTGGTTTGCCATTTCTCATTGCAATTTGTTATGGGTATTCTTTGGAAAGGGATGTTTTATACCTGAGACAGGTATTTTTGATCAGCCAATTATGGCGCAATTGGCAGCCATCTTGGCGTCATCAGTACTCATTAGTAGGTGGGAAAAAGTTTTTCGACATTACATTGATACCTAAGCATATTGTCTTACCACAATGTATTGGAAAGTTGTAGCTCATATTGTTTTCTATGATTTTGGTGAGTTTCAAGGTCATTGGTTTTTGTATATGGCCACCAGGGGGCATTGAATAATACAAAAACTTAGTATTTCTATATTATATTTGTTCCTTTGCATATTTTGTTACCACAATCAATTACAAAGTTGTAGCTCATGACATTGTCTATGATTGTGGTGAGTTTCGAGGACATAAGTTATTCTATATGGTCACCAGGGGGCGTTGAATAGTAGAAGAACTTGGTATATCCTTATTAGATTGGTACCTAGGGATATTTTGTTACCATGATCAATTGCAAAGTTGTAGTTCATGACATGTTCTATGATTGTGGTGAGTTTCAAGGTCATTGGGTTTTGCATATGGTCACCAGGGGGCGTTGAATAATATAATAACTTAGTATTTCTATTATATTTGTACCTACACATATTTTGTTACCACAATCAATTGCAAAGTTGGGGGCGTTGAATAGTAGAAGAACTTGGTATTTTCTCACTAGATTGGTACCTAGGTATATTTCGTTACCATGATCAATTGCAAAGTTGTAGTTCATGACATGTTCTATGATTGTGGTGAGGTTCAAGGTCATTGGGTTTTGTATGTGGTCACCAGGGGGTGTTGAATAGTAGAATAACTTAGTATTTCCGTATTAAATTGGTAAGGTTCAAGGTCATTGGGTTTTGTATGTGGTCACCAGGGGGTGTTGAATAGTAGAATAACTTAGTATTTCCGTATTAAATTGGTAACGAGGCACATTTTGTTATCACAATCAATTAAAAAATCGTAGCTGCTGACATATTCTATGATTGTGGTGAGTTTCGAGGTCATTGGTTTTTGTATATGGTCAATAGGGGGCATTGAATATTGAAATTGTTAGATTGGTGAGCATTTGAAACCCCTTCCCGAGTGGGCATGGTGTCCCTGGACCCCTAGTTATAGAAATCGACGAATTTGTGGCGATTTAAAAAAAAAATTCCAAGGAGCATTTTGTTTCGTAAAACGTCCAGAAGGCCGTTGTACATTGTTAAATTGATGTAAAATAAATGCTCCCTGCAGTTAGCTGATCTCCCGCTGTCAGATGTAAGGCCATATTCGATAATACGACGCAGACAAACCGGTCTATTAATCTGCTCGAATATTGGTCTGCCATTTCTTAGGATTTACTTTCTCATTTCCCAGTCATTGGTCAGTCTTATTATAGGCCTATGTTTATTTTAAATTTGATAGTCGTCGTATTGTTTCCGTCTCCCTATTGTATTATGAAAAAACCGGAGATTCAATCGATCCCCTACATCGTCGTGGCGCGCACAATCGAATTGGCCCATATCCGGTGCCGCGCTGAATGACATTAGACTGTCAGATTTTCTTTCGATTTAGCATTTATTTTACGCAGTAAGTAATTATTTATATCGTAGAGTGCTGATGATATAGTGCCTAGTTTTCAGGATGAAGAAGTAAAAGTACACTGTCATAGACCGTAAAACTATCATAAATTGTGCGTTTACTCGCGCGATGTGTTTCAATTCAATTTATCCAATCAATCACGGTGTGTACTGTGTAATTTACAGGGCTTTCAAAATACTCGTTCAAAATAAACCGTCGGCTATCGCATCCGACTGTGAGTAAGAATCCTGCGACGGCTATGAAATATCTCGTCTGATATCAATGAGTAATAGGGAATATGTTGTTTCAGGCCAAAGGTCGAAGGGTCGCAAAATTAATTCTCGCACACTCAAATTTATTTTTCGACCCTTCAACCTTTAACCTGAAACAACATATTCCCTATTACTCTTAAAATATTCATCTAATAAATTCTAAAATCAATTTTAATAGAAAATATGTTATTAAAATGGAGAGTAAACAAGTACACAGTGAATTCTTAAATAGAATTAAAGATACTACAAATGTAAGATCAGTAGATTATAAATTTAAGAAGTTAACAGAATAAACAATTCATAAGAAATATCTAAGTACAAATATTGATACAGTAACTATTTAATATCTTAGGGGATGCTGTTGATGATCTTCACTACTACTATGGGGTAAAACCAAGAATGGCTCCCATCGATCAATTATTTCTGACACTTGTTAAGCTGCGTTTAGCTCAAAATAATTACGACTTGTCTGTGTTGTTCGAAATAAGCGAAAAAGAGGTATCAAATATTTTCATTACGTGGATAAACTTTCTGTATTGTCATTTTTGCGATATTGACTCGTGGCCTTCGCGTGATTTGGTGCGCTTTTTTTTCACCTTCGGATTTTAAGACAAAATTTCCCACTACACGTGTTATAATTGATGGAGCAGAAATGCCGAGAAAAAAGCCCTATCAACCACTAGCGCAACAAGCCACATACTCAACCTACAAAAATCGCAACACAGCTAAAGTTCTCGTTGGTGTTACACCAGGTGGCTGTGTGTCGTACGTGTCAAGTGCTTATGGTGGTGCTGTCAGTGACCGACAAATTTGTGAACGGGAACACCTTTGTCAAATATGCGATGAAGGCGGACAAAGGATTTAATGTACAGGACTTGTTTATTTCTTCCAATGTTCAAATCAACATACCAGAATTTTTTAAAAGGAAAAGTAGAATGTCAGGTAAAAGTGTGACGAAAGAAAATTGCAAGCAAGCTGGTTCATGTTGAACGTATTATTGTGTTAGTCAAGACTTATAGGATTCTCAGGACACCATTAAGTACTACAGAGACAGATTTAGCTGATGCCATGATAAGGGTTTTATATTTATGTAACTTCAGACCATGTATCATTCCAGTAAATGCATAAGAAGAACGGTCATTCTATTCTAAACAAAGTACAGTCATCTCGTATCTGGGTCAACTCATTCCTGGACAACTCATACCCTATCTTTGGTCAAAATACTCTAATTGTGCCCGAGATATTGGTGCATTTGAACTGATCAAAAGATTGAATTTGTTGACCAAAGATAGGGTACAAGTTGACCAGGTACGAGTTGACCCAAGTACGAGACGACTGTAAAATCAAGTTACCAAAAGTTATATTTCTCAACATTTTTGTACAGATATTTTTGAATAATATACTTCCTGAAATAGTTGTTGGAGCATGGTGTCTACAAAATCTTCATCATACGGTATCTGCATAATTTCTAGTCCCTTGAATGTATAAACAACAAATGAGCAATTCCTTTTCCCGGTACTTGACCCTGAACCTGATAATAGTAAGGATGGTCAGGCTTTAGAGTCAACCTTCCATCGTCAACTTTAACTAAATATGGTACAGTCACAGAAGAAATTTCGTGGTTTTTCGCTGCAAATGGGCATTTGATTTCCAAAATACTGTCCAAAGAAGGTATCAGTCTATCAGGGGAAGCTGCCAACATTGGTCTGTCCTTTGAAACAAAGAGACCACACTTCACTGTTGAGTCAGCTTCTCAAACTGTTCCACAGCTTTACCTTCATATTTTACTCAATGGCTTATTGCATCACATTTTAGATTTGAATTTGATGTTAACCGTAATAACAAATTTGGAACATTTTTCTTGTCTATCATACGACATATTTCACCAAAATTTGATGCTGCGAGTCTCATGCAGCGCTCCTGTCGCCAAGCACCACTAGAACTTTGACCAAGTGTCTTTTTCTGAATTTCCGCTATATCAGAATCACGTATGTTTCTTATCTGAAAGGAGATTCAATGTGTAAGAAGAGAACCTACTTATAATATTACATGTCACCCACAAATAAACAGCAGTTACCTTGGCTTTTTCGAGATAGTGGTCTTCGTATGAGAGGGCCATGTAGTCATGGTCATGGGCGATCCCTCTGATGTTAGCTGGTTCGTAATAATGCAGCACTGGCAACCTTGACTTCGTCTGAAAAGATAGAAATAGAAAATTCATCTTTTTGCATATTTTAAAAATAATAAAACTTCATCTTTTTGCATATTTTAAAAATAATAAAACTTCAAAATCACATGATTGTCAGTCAAGGTTCAAAATTTCTTTACATAAAAGTAATTTTTGTCAATTTATATTAAGCTGATGATTCAAAACTAATTGCTGCATCCTCAGTTGATTGACTTCTGGATTCCGCCTGTTGACAGGTTGAGGGTCGTATAGTGGACAATTTTCTTTGCCACGGACCTGGTAAAATTCCCTGGTTTTTACAGGACTCCCATTATGTGGCTTAGCCCGGTGGAATTTTTGCAAAACCTGGACAGGAATAAATGTTACACACACAATTTAACTCAATGAAACTTTGAATAAACAAAAAAAACACTAAATTAATCTTAATGATGGCTTTGATTTTAACCAAATATTACTATCCTTTTCTATACATCCTCAGGTAATAAATTATTATCAACATAAACTAAAAAGTTTGTTATAATTGAATCAACATTACGCTCAAATGCTCATTACCTGCGTGCAAGTCAGCTCTGTTAAAATGAATTTATTCAGACAAAATTGGGTCAGTCCATACAGAGTAGAGCCCACGTGTTTGCAATGGGCGGATGGTCCCTGGCCCACTGCGCAGTCACACTGAGATTCTATAATGACTCCTAACTTGTCTATTGCTAGATCGACCTTGTAACCGACTGTCTTTTTCACCTCAGCCCAAACACAGGATGTGACAAAAACTACATCGCCCACCTGAGCAGATCGAATGTATCTGAGATATCTGAAATTTTAGAAAATAAATTCAACCAAATCAGACTTGAATAATTCATATCTACATTTCTATTTAGCTGAACTGCACATTGGATTTGGCGCCAGTATTGTTTAAAATACTGGTCAGTCTTCCCGAAAATGCCCGATGGCATGGAGGCCTATTGACCCGATAACAGAACATGATTCGGCGTAAGAACTCCTAAATTGTTGGGATCTAATGATACTCTGGTTATCAGACGATTGTTAGGAATCGATTCTACTTAGCATAGTAGGCTTATCTGACGCTAATCTGGTTTTCGAGCGATTGTTAAAAATCGATTCTCCTTCGCATAGTAGGGTGTGGAATAACTCGTCATCTAATCGGGCCATTTGTTCTGTGACCTATCAGTCTTTCCCAGATGCCAGCAAAATGCAAACCTGAGGGAGGGCTAAAATGCCAATCAACATTCTGAATGGGAAATCCTGAATGTATTTAGTATTCCACTCAACAATGCTTTCCTTCAACTCACGATCTGCGCCCACAAAATTGCTCCCATTATTGCAACAAATCGATTTGATACATCCATGACATGCAATTAATCGGTGAGTAACATTGATAAAAGAATCCGTATTCAGTGAATATGCTACCTCAAGATACAAACCACAACGAAAAATTTTGGTAGATAGTCGACCACCAACATGAACCAGAATGGGTCCAGCTTTTCCAAAGAACACGTTTTCTTGAGTTTCTGACGATTTTCTAAACACGTGCCTACATCAGAAATGTTTCACCTTTACATATCCGTGTACATATCATCTCTTCAGTGGCTGATAAATCCTCTGGTGAGATCAAAGTCTCCCAGGTTCTGACGTTTAAACTTATCTGTGCCTGGTTTTACGCACGATGTTATTTGTTTGATCTGCAGCCACGAAGAATAACGATCTACGTCCACTGGGTGACTAGGTGTTTCCGCTTGAATTGAACTAGCCTGACTATGTTTTGGCTTTTAACTTCGGGGTCTTCAGAGCACACTTCTGATGGCTGATTTATGCAAGAGTGTGGCCAATCTGGCTTAGGTTTGTTAAGTAGTGCTGGGCAATTCAACCAGCGATCTAAGCGTGATTTATTGTCTGCGGGATTATCTCTTGTACTCAAATGGTGCCACTGACTTAGTCTGAACCACGTTGAATACAAGCCACTCGATTAGCTATGTAGGTCTTTTCTCGAATCAGGTCTGTATGATTTAACACAGCACTATGGAGCTATCAGTCCAATAATTTATGTTATCGATCTTCAGATCAATCTCTTTCAGCACCATGTTACATAAGCGCACTGACATAGCTGCGGCTGCGAGTTTCAGGTAGGCATCAAGAGATGTTTTAATGGGGCAACCCTTGACTATCCATGTAACGATAAGCCGTTGATTCTCCCATCAATGTCCTCAATTCTAATCATCCGTTCACTGGCGTCTCAAATCCAAAAAGCACAATGCGACGCTTTCAAACTCCGTAGGTAGTAGACTACACATCACTTTGAGAACTTCCTGGCTCTGCAGATCGTTTAAACTCTTACACAATGTTCTCGATTCAGAATCTGAAACATGTTCGTCCCACTCTGCTTTATGTTCACTGAGTTACTGCAACAGAATCTTTGCGGGCAGTATTATCGGTGAAATGAAACCCATTGGGTCGTAAACTCTACTCACTGTTGCTAACACGCCATTTCTGCTTACTGGATGATCTTTTACATTGACACGAAAACAGAATATGTCATATGACATTGACCAGATAACCCATTAGCACTCAAGCCGCCTGTATCCACCCCGGTGTTCTTTCGTATGTTGCACGTTATAGTGGGATTCTGACCCAATAGCTTATGATTAACTACACACTTAAGTCCTCGAAATACCAAACAGAAATCAACATCCTCCTATTTAAATTTGTCGAGTATTTCGAGTTTGAAAATGACACATCTCAGCGCTCACTTCAAATCCAAGTAAGTTGGTTGAATTTTGGTGGGCCAAAAGGACACAATTTTGGTGACCCACCTCATCAATTCTTACATTACTATATGAAAGCCTTGACTATTTACTGCAAAATAACACGAACTTGTAGGCCTAATGCATGGAAAGAAACAGCAAATGAGCTATTCGGTATCGTAACGAACTTGGATTTGACCTTGAATTTTCTGAGGAGTGATTGACACTTCATAGTACAATTCCTGAGTGCTAATGGGTTAATACCCAGAACTCGGCCATTGGGTAATAAATCACGATTTAAGTCTTATGTCTTAACATCTTTGTTTAGTACAAGCTAATGGATAAATAACACTTGCATTATTCATGACCACAGCATAATCTGATTACATCGCTCGCTAGCAATGCTGACTGACTACGACGTTTTTTGCAACTGAATCGACTAGCCTACTTCTTTACTGAAGTCAACTGCATTTTCGAGAGCTAAGGTAAATTTGTGCATGTTGGTGAACTAAATTATTGTACCTTCATACTTAAAGGAGTATGGATACTAGTTAACCGGGTGGCAAACACTTGAGATTGGCCGTCCCACTAACTTCAGTATCTTGTTTATAATGTTAAGAGTGAGCGAGGATGGCTCACACATTAACTGCAGGTCACACACAGTTAAATTTGACACATTCATGAAAGTTTTCATATCAAGTTCTAAACTTATTTTAACTAATCTAGTCACAGTGGGAATGAAAATCTGATGCTAGTGATAATTTTTTGTTGAGATAGGGCCAAGATTAAAGATTTTAGAGACATATCAAATTTTTTGAAAATCATTAGTTTTTATCCGATTTTGATGAAATTTGGACACAACGTTGATGGTAGATAGCTAAACAAGTGTACGAAATTTCGGACTGATCCATTGACCATAAAAAAAGTTTTGATGTTGCCAAATTTTGGTACTATGAATGAGGCTATGTTTTGTTTATGTATACTGATGACTATAGGTATCATATTACTGTTACTGTGCTCTGTGAGCTACACCAATTCACTGGATAACTCCTCCCTCTATGTCATTCAAAGATTCAAATTTTGAAGGAAAAGACAACTAAAAAGCTTTATTTCTCGTAGAGGAGGGCCTAAAATACATTTTTGACTGCAGAAATGAATATATAACACTTTAATACATATGTCTGACAAAAAGGAGGATCCAAATCGGATAACTGACAGAGAAAATAGGGGAATTCAACCATTGGAGCTCTCCACTGCACTATGGCTTCATGGGTACTGCCATCTTTGACATTGATTGGGCTTTTATACTGCTCCTCGGCCCTTAAACAACCAATCTCATCATTAATATCACCATTTTTCCATCAAATGAATCGGAGGCTGTCACGATCTAATACAGGTACACCAACTTGAAAAAGCGTTTTTGGTTCGAAGAATGAGAACCTAAGCTATCGTCAAGTCATGAAGTCACGTGACAGGATGGGAAGATTTCTTTTCCAGATTGAGTGATACACCTCTTTGAACTAGGTCCACAGAAATTCGTTTATCTTAAGAATATTATAATTATCATGATAACTAGATTTAAATACTCTGAATGATATCATTTTTTTAAATCATACGTATTGAATGCCGATTTAGCATGAGTACACCATCCATGCTGCGACTGTTGTAAGCGCCAGTGCCCGTACACACAAACACACGATGCCGACACCGGCCTCCACTTCAAAAGTTATGAACAAAATATTAGGAATATTTGTGATCCAATTTACACCAACTAAACCTTTAACCCTTTCAGTGCTGACTAATTAATACCCTATTGCGCTGGAGATAGTTTGAAAATTTCTTAAAATTCCGCCCTAGTGTGTTGAATAATCGAAATACCACTATAGTGCATTTACACTGCGGCGTGATGTATTGTTAGTTACTAATATTTCATGTTTGACAGGTGCTGCCATTTTTCAAGAGAGATAATTACTAATTACATAAATACACCGCGGTGCAGTGTACTAGCAAAATGTATCACTGATTTATACACCGCACTGCGGTGTAGGCGCACTGAAAGGGCGTAAGAAAGGTAATTTAACTTCGGATGTTGTAACGAAAATTCCAGATTGATACACTACATAGTTTTTCAAATTAGCCCATTTTTAGTGTAAACCAATTATGTTGATTGACAGGCAGGCTCAGCTGCGCGCCTCATTTTATTGATGACGTCAGATATAAACAATAATATTACCACGTGCGCTATGCAAATGGAAAACAAATAAAATTTCTTTTTTAAACAAGAATGCCAAGTAAACTGTTACCCGCCCTTAACCCTTTGGAACCTGGATTATTTTACAACAATCACAACAATGCACTGAGCAGGACTGAATTAATTTTGGGTAAAACAAAGGAAGTACCTATTTACCAAGCCTTGTAACTCATAACCCAGTAGAGTTAGAGCTTCACTGTAAATTGTAGGTTTGTAGTACTCTTTTCAAGGTTTCTTTTGATATATAGCATTTAGTAATCAAAATCTTTTATCTGATTCTATGTAATCATCATCAGAATCTGGCCCGTATCCGACATACTCATCTTCTGAGCATTCGCCGGCAATCAGTTCAAGGATTTCTTCATCTGTCAGAAATTTCCGAGGCGTGTTTAGCAAAATAAACAATGCGAAAGACACACGTCTGTTTCCTGGATGTCAAATCTACGAAACCGCCACCTGCCGATTCAATGCAAATTTCTCAAGAATTTTTAATTGTACGCTATGAGTTATTGTACCAAAATGACTTCATTGGAGAGTTCCCAAGGCGCATACTGCTTTTCGTTACTAAATTTAAAACTTCATTGTGCTATAGCCGATACAAGGCGAAACGTCGACCTCTCTCCAATTTGCGAGATCAGTCCATTCAGCGTCATTTCGTTCTCTCGCATGCGAGAGCCGGTTCCAAAGGGTTAAATTAGCACGTCGTTTAGAGACATTGCCATGTATTTAGCCGATGCATTGAAAACAAATCGAATCTTAACTGGTTTTTTGAGGGTAAAAAACAGCATGATGTGGTAGATACCACACACGAGGGCCACCACTCTCTTGGGTATCTGGCACGATTCCTGCATATGCGGCACGTAAGGTTTCATTGATGAACGATTTACACTGTTCATAGAATTTGCTATTCCTCGTGAGCTTTGTTTTCAACATGATCACACGCTTCATAGCTAACTCTTCATTTTCGGCTTGTGTTGGCGAGCCTATGTCAACGGTCTGGCCGATAGATAATCATTCGTATGCTAATACACTATGCTCGAAGCTATTTTTAGCACACTCAAACGCAAGTCCATTAGCTTGTAATTTCACTACTAATCGGCGAATTGAACGGATTGAGCAAAAATATATTTTGTCATTGGTTTTTCTTTATGGTGCGCAAAGTTGCAAACGGAAAACAAATTGAATTTCTTTTTTAAACAAGAATGCCAAGTAAACAGTTAGTCATACCCGCCCTTAAAGTAGCATGTAGTTTAGAGACATTGCCATGTATTTAGCCGATGCATCGAATACAAATCGAATCTTAACTGGTTTTTGAGGTAGAAAAACAGCATGATGTGGTAGATACCACACATGAGGGCCACCACTCTCTTGCGTATCTGGCACGATTCTTGCATACCCGGCACGTAAGGTTTCATTGATGAACGATTTACACTGTTCATAGAATTTGCTATTGCTCGTGAGCTTTGTTTTCAACGTGATCAGACGCTTCATAGCTAACTCTTCATTTTTAGCATGTGTTGGCGAGCCATGTCAACGGTCTGGCCGATCGATAATCATTCGTATGCTAATACACTATACTCGAAGCTATTTTTAGCACACTCATAAGCAAGTTCATTAGCTTGTAATTTCACTACTAATGGGCGAATTGAACGGATTAAGCAAAAATATATTTCGTAATCTGTTTTTCTTTATGGTGCGCAAAGTTGAAAGCCCTGGGTTTCATATTTTTTGAGAAATTTACCAAAAAATTTGATTTATTTGAGCCAGTTTTTTTTTATGCAGTATCTTTAACTGTCCACAATAACACATGTGAAAATGACCTGTGTGACCCGGTTCTGACTTCCATCATGACGTCATAACTTTGAACAAGGTGGATCAGTTGGTGCGCGTTATTTCACAAACAAAATGGCGGCACGATTGAATAGGTTGATATTCATCATTTCTATGAGGAGAGAATCCCACAATGATAATAAAAAGTCCGAAAATGAAACTTCGAGATAGTAGTTTATTTCAACGTTTCGACTATATCCTAATAGTCATCTTCAGGAATAATGAGATACTACAGAAATTATGAGATATATATACAATCCAGAGACAAAGAGACTAATTCAAGTAATCAGAGATGATACAAACTAAAGGAAAATTAACGTAGAAACAGTTACACGCTAAAATAGATTAAATGATTCATTTTCGGACTTTTTATTATCATTGTGGGATTCTCTCCTCATCGCGTCAACACGGATATTGTGTTCTACCTATCGTGATCATCATTTCTAGCGCGAATACTGATATTCAAGGCATATGATAACTGTTTATTGTGTGCGATGTGTTCAATGATTCATCTAGTTTTTATATCCCATGCATAAGGTAAAGTTGCATCAAGAAAACTGACAAAAATATGGTTTCAAAAGGCGGAAATTTACTTCCGTGTTCGCCACACGGCTGATTTACTGATAGCATCGAGATGAGTCAGATATTTACACGACTGGACTACTTGTTTTATCATCATTAATTGAAGTCATTTTATTAACGGTCGCATTAGCGATCCATTTTGGAGCCTGATTATTTGTATTAGTTTGTTAACTGCGGCACAGTGGAGCGTTCGCGTTGAAAACAGTCGTGTATGATATAACAATATAATGAGAGATAATCGTCGGGCTGATAAAGTATATAGATAAGCCCTACGCACACGGCTCCGAAAAAAAAAACGTTTTATCCTCGTGGATAAAACGTTTTCGATGTTTTATGGACTTTCACTTTAGCGAAGTCCATTTTGTTATCGCTTATGAAACTTTCTTGCTTTGTTACAAAATAACTTAAAAACTAGGCTTAGTTTTTCTTCGGAACCTTCAAAACATTCAATGCAGTAATAAAAGCTCTTACCCAATGAATATCATCGGAATCCATTTCTCATTTATTAATTTAGTTATTTATTTTTTGTTGGAACTACATTTCATTTCGAATGAACACATGCCCTTCTACGTATATTCATGCTTCACACATGTGCTAGACACATATACTCGCTGCAGTGTGGTGTATTGATCTGTGCATGTATATGAAAAGTGTGCCTCGCGCGTGGCCTAGTTAAAGTTTTCTTGGAAACTGCAAATGATTCAACTGCCATAGTGTGTCGCAGCCGGCAATGAAAAGCAGTGAATTTTATAGAAGGACAGTAAAATTGGGAAAGGGAGAATTGAATTTCAGAAATTGTTCAATTTACGAAAATAAATTGTCTAACATTAACAAACTTCGTACACAGTGAATGAAATAAATGAAATTGTCACACCATGAACGTGGGGAGTGTCTATTTGAGTCAGTGGGGAAACCCGCTACCATGTATATCCATGATGAATCGTTATGCAGTTGTGTGTGATGGAGATTGTATCAATAGGCAGATTTTCATGAAAACTTCTTAATTCAATCAAGTGGGACCACTTAGGCTTTTCGATTACTTGGAGCACGGATTCTCTGAAATGACGAATATAGGTATGCGTTTCCATTCACTATTTGAGAAAATACATTTTTTTCTTGATATTTTCCGTCCTTATTTTTCAGTCTGTAACAAGTCAATTTTCTCCCATCATTTGAATTCAATCCATAAGTTATCAGTCATTTTCATTTGTTCTTAAATCTTTAAGAGTACCAATGTTTAATTTTGATGCTGATTAAACATTACACTCATGTAAACTTAGGAAAGTCCATATTAAGTATTTCATTTCTTGTTTGCTATGCCATGTGCGCGGAAGGCAAAACACAAAACGCCGAACAGAAAAACGTTTTTCGCGAGCAAAAACGTTAAAGGAAAAAGCTTAAAGGAATTTGATAATCGGATATCTAGTTGTTAAAGTTCATCACATACTCATAATTTAAATAGTTTGTATTGTTCCACTCAATCGAAAACTAAGCGTGATTATACAACTGAGGAAAAAATTTAGATTAGTTTAGATATGGCTATTAAAGAGGCTATTTTGACAGGAAATCGTCGGGCGTTATGGCCCATGCCCTACAAGACAAACTATAGTTGCCACTTTCAGAATAATGTGCTAATAAGGGCACTGAATTGAGATTGGTTTGAAATAAGTGATTATGTAAAAAGTCTCGAACAGCTATAGGGTATAAATCATGCCATCTCTGCACATGAAAAAAGAAATTTGGGTGGACCGTTAGCCACTAGGGCTGTATCAACTCGTTTCAAAACCAAAATTTTTTATTTTGGTTGCCATGGTTAACTGTATTTGTGTTGTGTCTTTAGCTGGACACTGGTCTGAAGTCAGTTGTTACATATTACCATTATCATACGATTATGTCACTATGCTATTCCAGTAAGTCATCAACAGACTACTTATAATCACCAACTGGACTTCGGACGCTATAACTACACAACTTCGTCACAGAATCAGACAGAATTCAAATATCATCAAAATTCAATGCCGGGGATCCTCTGCCGGGATCCTTTCCTCGTTCGAAATTACAGTTTTCATATCGTCACAGCGCACATATATAATCTAAACATGTGACTGACCGAGAATCCAGCCGTTACTACTAAGTGTCTAGAATTTTTCGCGCCATGCAACTCAATATTTCCCGTTTTCGTGGTGGATGAAGTTAACCAACCCAGTATCAGTGCAAATTTGGAGGACCAAATTTAATTGGACAAGAGAAGGCATCTGTCACCCTGACATTTGTTAATTCGTACATTTAGTATCGAAATATAATACTTCATATATCATTCTAGATGAAATAAATAATAATAATAATGATGATAAATATGATAATGTGATGTAACTTATAAATATAGTACAAATATGTGCCTTATCCTAATCAACATGCTGCTCTATATGTATTCATAGTATTTAGCTCTAGTCAGTGCTCATCGTTAATTAATTTATGTGTCTCAAACATGACACTAGGTGTAAGTTTGTGAGTCTTGATGTCTACAACTTGTCTGACACCTAGTTCTCACATCATACTCATGATTCTGTATATCAAGATTATGTAAAACTAGGAAAATCATTCTCATTCCGGAATGCATTGAAGATTGTAATCTGAATACCAGTTTCTGTTACGGTTCCCTACAATGTCTGACGCTAAAGTATCATATAGAGGTTAACTCTTGTTAATTGCAATGCAACAACTGATTTCAGTGTCAAATCAAACCTTTGTACTAAAATAAATTAATTTGTTACTTTGTTGACTTTAAAAACGTGTTTCATAATAATATTTTTGATGATTTAAATCGCGAATCGGAGAATTAATTGATTTGAATTGAATTGATTGCCACAATCAGAATTTCCAATACGAACTAAATTAATAAAATGTGCTAATTCAATATGTCTCTCTAAAATTTTGGTCACGTTTAACCTTAGGAATTTGAAACAAGAATAATATCTACATTGGCATCAATGTCAGTCCAAGTTCAAGTCTAAATCCATAATTTACACTCCCCTCATGCGCCACAAAAAGCCGCCATATTTGATATGTTGCTTCACTTCAACTATTTTTTGAGGCGACAAGTCAAAAGTTTTGAGCTACTTCGATCGTCAAAAGCTACTTATGATTACAAATTTATGCACAAACAATAGTTAACTTCAGTCTGATTACAGAACAGTCAGTTTGAGGTAAGTTGATGGTGTTTTAAGGGGTGAAATAAACGCTCAAAGCCTCATCCCTCAAAATGAGGGATGAAAATTAACCTTAGATGAGCACTTTTGCCCGGGGAACAACGGTTAGGTCCTAGACTATTAAGATTGTACATATAAGGTTTAAATGCCTTGTTGTTCCTGATGGATGGAACCTGTACTGCTGGTGTAAATGCTAGTTCCCCAACCAGCCGGTTACACCTGTAAATGAATACTACTGGCTGGTTGGTTCCTGATCTATACTTCCTTTCATTTCAATTATGCATGTCTCAACTACCTGTTGTTGCTGCTTATCAGCTTTATTTTTTATTTTGTTTTTCAGATGTGCACACCACAAAATACACCTGCCACTCCTCCGAATTTTCCAGATGCTATAACGGCATTCGCCAAACTTTCAGCATCTGACAAAACGGGAACATCACCTGCAAATCATTATCATAGTTTATCTCCTGGACAACTTTCGAAATCACCAGGTTCACGTGAAATTGAAACTAGGCCATAGGACGAAAGATCGAGTGGCATCCCTTAGAAACTTTGGTACTCCAATTGTTCAGTATAATGGCAGCCTTAGACTGTCTGTGGATAATACTAAGGTGATGATAAGAATGTCATTGGCAGCATCTCTATATTTAATGGAGGATGAACTTAACCTAGATCACCTCAATGAGTGAGCTCTAGGATTCTATAGTAGCAGTTACTTATTACTTTCCTGCGACTTTCAAATTTTAGTGTTAATGCCTACTTGGACGTTGTCCAGATGTATCGTTTATGGGAACGAAACCCTTAAGCCTGTAATCGTTAATGGAAAAACTGCTGTTTGATGATTACTTGTTAAGTGTTGCCGAGTATCGCACTTTATGTTTAATCAAATTATGGAATACAAGCACTCATTTGTTAAATATACATGTTCCTTCATGAGGCTGTGCATTTATATTATGTAATATGAAGGATATTTAGCATAATCAATAAGTTCATTCTATTAATTTAATGCTATTGGTTACTTTTGTAAGATTGATTATGGATGTGATTTCATACTAACCTTGTAATGGAAGATATAATTATGTTTTGCACTTATTTTGTAATATTTCAACAGCAGCAGATGCATTGATATCATGTTTACTGTAAACTGTGCCCTTAAGAGCTGGTCTGGATTTTTGTAAGGCTTCAAAGTCCCTCGTTCCTCATCCTTTTTCAACCTCAGAAATCTAAAACTCATTCAGTAAGAAATCAAGTAATGAATTCCAGCATTATTGAATCTAAACTCCAGGGACTTTGTAGCAATTGGATTCAATCAATTTTGCTAGTAGCACAAGAAAGTCACTAGGACTATGCGCTGCAATTGTTATGTTGCAACTTAACTTGGGATTCAAAAGCTGCCCTCTTGGGTTCGAAGTTTGAATCCATAAGGCCAGCCTTGAACACAATTCTCATCTGCAGAGAGCTGGTTCACTGGGGGTTTTATCTTTTTAGGGCTTACGGCATAGATATTAACCCTTTCAGCACTGGCCATTTTATACGGTATAATACTGAGATGATTTTCGGATGAAACTAGTGTCTCCAGTTAACTTAGCATTACTCAGAAACTACTCAACCTAAATAAACAACTATACACCAAATTTTGAGATATGAATCAGGGCTACATTTTAGAATATCACATATTGGTCATATGACCAATGTCAGCCATCTTGGATTCGAAATTACCATGGAAAATTTCTGAAGCCTGAAAAAAATAATCCTCATGATAGAGCCATATTCCATACAGAAATAGATAACTACACTTCTTTTCTATGATATGATGACAAAAGAACTTTTTTTGAACGAAACATTTCATAGGAATATGGTATGGACATAAAGAACTCGACCGCGAGTGATATCGTATTGGTGGGGTTATGTTTCATCCGAGTGACCCCTGAGCACCTCAGACTGCACAGATGATGATAAAATTTGCCATTCTATTCTCTGCTTCTTCAGAATCAGTCTATGAAAAGATTGAGAAACAATTTTTGCGTTATTTACTTCAAATGAAATCGTTATTGCTTATCATATATGTATCTAGGTCACTAGGCCTAAGGTACCCCCTGCCTTGACCTATTGAATCAAAGAATTATTGCTATGTGTATACATCAATACCTTCATAAACAGATTTTCCCTCTCCTTAGTCCATAACAGAGATATTCTCGCCGTCGGAATTCAATTGAATATCATCTTTACGCTTCACTGACTTTTAGTCGCCATTTGGATGCCATTTTCCTTTTGTTTCACCACAGAACTTGCGAAAGTTCATTAAACTTTTAAATTTTATAAAATCTACCAGAGCACCACCTGGTAGATGTTTACTACCACCAGGAAGCGTTCAATTGCAAAAGGTTTGAGTCCCGACATAATAATTTAACGTTAAGTGACCCCTTCGGAGAATGGGGTGCGTATATTCTGGGCATGTTTAACTGGCTTCCCGGAATGGCTTGCGTACTGAATGTGTTAAAGAGCATATGCCATCAAAATAGAATATTGTGTAAAATTCATTGTCAAATGTGACGTATTCACAAATATCAAATGTGGAATTGGTTTGAATTTTAGTTCAGCCATTACTGAGATATATGACTTTTCGGCAATTTCAGCACGTGCTCACTGTTATTATTTATCTTAGCAGGTGCGTGTTTCTGACGTCATCTCTGACAAATGCTCGCGGCTTCCAGTCATTATTTCACTAGACAATTCTTGCGTTATTTTATTGTTTTGGGAGTGATTTGAATTAATAAACTCTTACCATTGTATAGTGTTGCTACCATTGTATATGACATGATAATCGTATATAAGTGAGTAGCGCTGTAGGTCAGTGAATACGGTGAACAAATGGTGTTTATTCTATTGATTATACATAGGCTAAGCGTAAGAGCGTGCACACGTGCTTGTGTTGATTGTCATAGTTAACATCATAAATAGCGCCACCCGCAGGTTGAATATGAACTATACGCACAGAGTGAAGGATAAATAGACGACTATTCAGCTAACTATTACGGCTAATTTGTGCTCCTTTTTTCGATATGTCACATCTTAGGTCGTTATATATATACTGAAGTTTCTTTTGGTTAAGAAATCGCGGAAAGTACAATTTTGATGGCATTGGCCCTTTAAGCCTTGTAGCTACACAATTTACGCTTTGACCGAGTTGATTGATATAACATCATTGTAGTTACTCCATTGTCCATTAATATCTATTCTCTAAAACACTCAAATACACACTGATACACCTCGCAATGTAACGCTTAGGTCCTCTCAGCCAGGGGCAGATACAGGGGCAGACTCGCTGTAGCACTTGTGTGACAATAAGATGGATGTAGATGTGCCAGCCCAACTCTTGGGCAACTGACTGCTGCTCTTTTGTAACAGGCGGTAAAATCGCTATTATTCAAAAGGGCACCGAAAAAATTGCAAAAGAAGCATATCATCCTTGTGCTGCATTCTGGATCTATTATTAACTCAATTATTTCAGCCAGTTGATCAGCAATCTTGCGACAAAGTGTACCAAGGATTACATTTGGAAAAAAACTGGTTTCTATCAAAAAACCAAATCTGGTACACTCCATGTACCCTGTTGTTGTGGGCAATTTTCCCGAAACAGTACATCTTTAAAAATCAACCTTGGTGACTATTCCCCAAAAGAATTTTACATTTCCTGATAGGCTTATACACAGGGCTATTCCAAAATGTTGAAGATTATGACCCAGAAAAACAGGATGAAAGTCTTCTCTAACTAACAATTTTTTGAGAGTTCAAGTAGGGTTCATAGACAAAAGGATTTTGTTTAGCTGAATAAGTCCACCTGCCCACTAATTGAGAAGCAATGATCTCATCTCAGATGAACTCCATGATGCTATCATTAGCAAGGATTGCGCCATCTTCACTTGCCAGGGGTTGATTGTCACAGACCCTTCATAGGTTTATTACACCACCAAAGTATCATTCATTTTGGTTTTCCTCTGTTGGCAACAGTGGAGTTGGCATTGAGCCAATTATATAATTTTGGGGTAAGTTTTTTTTTATGCGAACATTTGTTTCATTGGTATTCGGTGTGAAAAATGTATAATTGATGCGATTTAAGACATATGAAACCTCCATCGATGACATGGTCGGCTTTGATGAAACTTCTCAAAAAACTGTTTTTGGTGTAAAAAATTCCAATGACCCCTTGATTGGGGCCTCGTCTGAGCCAATACGATTGGCTGTTTGGGGATATACGGGAAATTTTGGTGCTTAATGGGGAAGCCTCAATTGGAAAACCAAATAGCGAGCATTTGATTCAACTAGGTGCGGTAAACGTGCAGTTCGCTAATAATTTGTATTTTGATACAAACATATTGAGAGTAGGCTATCGAATTTAGTATCGGAACTAGTACATATTGCAATGTCTCTAGAGTCCTGGCTTTGATTTGTCTTTTCAAATGTCTTAGGCCAAAGAAATATGCCTTTGTTTATGGATTCAGATAGTTTTAGTTTCACGATCTGGTATTTTCACAAACCACAGTCAGGAATGGGAAGGTCGTTTTTAGGTTAAAAAAAACTCTAAAGCATCGTCAGTGTGGTAGTAGCGGTAGCAACTAGTATTATTCGCACCATCAACCGTTCAGTGCTATTAGTAATGTTGCTTTATCGCTTTCCAGTACTGGGTAATCAATTAATGCTCCCTATTGTGCGTACTAATCACACTGCTTAGAGGGTATGTATGTTTCATGGAGCGAAATTGAATAGTTTGAATTGTCATCTATTTTTACTTTGTCATTTGAAAGAATTACAGATTTTTGGCGTTACTTTTACGCAAACAGTGTTATTTCCTTAGATATTGACCATTTTAATTATCGAAAACAATATCTCTCGACCATGCATTACTTCGTGTAACTACTCTTTTGGAACTGACTGGCTTTCCCAGTGACGTCATTATCGAGAACATACATGTAGAACACAGTATTGATTGTTCTGCCATGTGCTAGTGAGCTATGGGTTGAACCCATTACCATGTGTAGCATCAAAAATGATAATGCTTACGCACTGCACCAAGATTTCGTCGTTAGGGGCCGGCTGCCAGGTATTTTCGACCCCCCCCCCTCCCCATGTATGCT
This sequence comes from Tubulanus polymorphus, assembly GCF_964204645.1. Lineage (NCBI taxonomy): Eukaryota > Metazoa > Nemertea > Palaeonemertea > Tubulaniformes > Tubulanidae > Tubulanus > Tubulanus polymorphus. The sequence continues at coordinate 13,368,284 of NC_134028.1, read as the reverse complement.
TCCCTGTACATTTTTTAACCCCTATTGCGTACTTCTATGATGGACCACATGATTTCCTCTAGTAGGTGACTAGTTCAATGAAATATCCGAGAGTAGATTTTACTCCCGAGTAACTTGCCTGTCATTTCATTGTCCAGAGCAGCTTTATTGTTTGTTTGATATCTATAACACCTCATTTGACAATCTTATTCCGTGCATACATCGCCAATAAAGTGAGAATAAATTTCTGTAGATACAACAGCGGCCATTTTGAAACAGCCTGTTCAATCATTAGTTAAAATTGCAAATTTGCAAATCTATTGAAGTCCAGCTACGCATTCACATAATTATGTTTCATGGCGTGGCAGCATGCTAATTATCTAGAAATTACAAAAAGCAAGTGAATCATATTTTCTGAAAAACCTAGAACAGTACGGAATATATATACTTGGTGTACATGCATGAACAGCGTGTCTCAAAAATGTCCCTATTTTCATCCAAGAAACACTGTTATGATTCGATTCTGACAAAACCATATACATGAATTTAAAACAAGGGATGGTTTTTGTTTCCATAGTTATTTATTAATTGTCTTGTACAGGGATTTACCCATTCCTGTACAAACCCCATGTAGGCTCCAAGTTGTTCTATTAAAGTATGTATATGACCAATCAAGTTCCCCATCACTTCAGGGAATGTTTCTGGCAAAATGTTCTGCATCTCTCTGCAAGCAGTATTATTCTTCATGTGCTTGGGGCCAAAATTCTTTCAGGTACCCCTATGATAAAAAGTCATGGGTAAGAGAATAAGTGGGCCAATCCATATCCTTATAAAGAGAACATGATAGCAGAGATGTGATGTTTTTCTTGTTTCTCTGGCTGTGTGAGCTGTAGCTCCATCCTGCTGGTACCATTGAGTCCTCATCCAAATCATGTTCTTTCTTCTTTGGGCATGAGTACGCAGGTGAGGAAGATTTTTGAATCATGAGGCAGTAGTTTGTGGCAGTAACCGCGTGTCATTTGTTGTCCTCAATGAAATAAGGGCCAATTAGGCTACACCATACCAATCAAAGCTACCCGCATTGTTACAGTAAAGAAATGATTATGGAAACAAGAACTCCCTTGCCTGAGCTTTAATTCATACATATATTTTTTGTCAGAATCAAAGCATAACCAATATGATTTACCTGATGAAAAAAGGGAAATTATTTTGGTACACCCTACGTGTAGTTACCTAGCACCGGCAGATATCGTGATTTTTAGGCCAGCCGTAGGCTGAGCCTATTACTATACAAATGGAGCGAATTTAAATGACATGGTTTCCACACAAAAGGCTCTTTTGCTTGCCAAGTGAGGGCATATTCGAACAAATCACGTATTTAAGCGTAATCCATTCTCGGAATCGTAGCGAGCAGAATTTTGAAATAGGGTCTCATAAAAATGTTTTCTGCATTTTTCACGAAAGTTAAATCGGGAAAATTTCAATTTTTATCAGCCAATCAGGAAGTTGTGTCTTCCCTGTGATTGGTTTATCTGAAAATATCAGCAGCTGTTCACGTGAATTATCGCGATTATCGCGTTTTCATTACTGGCGCTTTTGCGCGTGACGTCATGTATCAACACGCGACAATACTTCCGCGTTCGCTACGTGTTCGCTGATTGGCCCATTTACTGGGAAATTCCACAGAAGCCTAATGTGGTTTGTTACAAGCGCTGTGATTGGCCCGACCCGATTCTTGCATGGCTTTAGCTTAGTGGGTTCGAATCCTTGACGGGTGAAGATGATGGATCCTATCAATATCTATTGAAACAAATAAGTTTAACGGTTGGGCAGCCGCGGATATCTACCGGAAGTGTTCCGGTTCGATATTTCGAGGTTTCTTTGAATTTTGGAGTGATATTGAAATCCGGTAAATACCAGCGGTAGATTGTGAAAACCCATTGCATGATATTTGTATTACTTAATCAACGAAAAGCGTCGGGGCCGCGCCAGGAGTTTTCGTGATTCAAGTAGCGCAATAGCCTACTTCTTCGTGTTCGTCCACCTCAATTTTCAATCCGCCGATCTCTGTCCCCGTCGGCGCTGTGATTGCACTTTCGTACCACCAAAATTTTTTATTTCTATATCAGGGAGGTCTGGAGAATAAAAAAGTCAAAATTTGGATATCACATAGGCCTGATTTCATCGAATAAGTCGACCATGGTCGTTACGTTTCCGTACTTATTACCACCTAAAACCGTCTGAACAATTTTGTCACAACCAACATTTCGTTTACAGAAATCAGGTGTTCACGTGAATCCGCGGTATCGTCTACTGTTTTACTTCCGGGTTTTATTTTAAGATTTAAAATTGTATTTCAAGATCGATTTCTATGAAATCTTTAGTTGATTTGGTGTTTGGGAGGAATTTTTATTTGCTCTCCAGAAAATTCATCCTTGACAATTGCGCAAGTTTCGCGAAAAAAAGGTTTTACCAAATCGGGTGTATGACCTTGATATGCTAATTAGCCATGTGCCCGAATTGCAAATTCAATCAAATTTTATTTTGCAAAAAAATGTTTAATACCTTGATCATTCGTATATATTTGTATCCCCCGAGGGCATCGGCATGAGAAAAATTGAGTCGATCGGACTCAAGATGGCCGTACTGTGACCTTTTTTGTTCCCAAAAATGTCAATTTTGGCCTGAATTCTGAGTACTGTAGCTTTCTAATGGTGCGCCATGTTTCATTGCAATTTGTTATGGGTATTCTTTGGAAAGGGATCTTTTATATCCGAGAGGGTATTTTTGACCAGGCAATTATGACGCACTTGGCGGCCATCTTGGGGTCATCAGTACTCATTCGTAGGTGGAAAAAAAGTTTTTCCACATCATAATTGATACTTAAGTATATTTTGCTACTATAATCAATTGGAAAGTTGTAGCTCATGACATGTTCTATGATCGAGGTGAGTTTCAAGCTCATTGGTTTTTTTATGGCCACCAGGGGGCGTTGAACAATACAATAACTTAGTATTTCTATATTACATTCGTTCCTACTGTCTGTGTAAACACATGATTTTACTATGTAAATGATATTGAGCAGGGAGTGTATATTGATAAATATAACCCACAGATTACATCATTTATAAAAAGCAAATCTGACAGGCTGGCCATTGTGCCCCTTGGGGCTCTTGTCTAGACTCATACCTTGTGTTGTAATTTGGTACTAACTTTGTACTAACTATGAAGAAATGAGAATGTAAGTAAATTTGACATTATATATGTAAATAAATTGTGACTTATATATTAAATGTAGGTCTACATCTCAAATGAACTCTCCTTAATTACTGAGGTGCTTTTTAGGCCACTTGGGACTTTAGTCCCAGCGGGCTATTGTGTTCACTTTTCGTCCGTAGACGGAATCCAGTTATTTTGGGAAGTTTTGAAGACGCTTCAATGTAATGTCTTGATATTTGGGTTACACATGTATCTACCCTAGACACATCTTCAGCCCAAATGGTTTCAAATCTTCAGCTCAGATGGCTGACTGGCAGCCTTTGATGTTCAACAAAATCAGCACTTTTTTGGGAAATTTTGATGATGCTTTGATCAATTAACTTGATTTTTCGAAGGTATTTGTATCCCCCAAGGGCCCATCACTATTGATCTACTGCTGCTCATAATAGTCCGTGGCTCCACTTCGCGAGATTCTGTATCTCTTCATATGTGGTTGATAAATGAATTACCTAGAAAAACATTTCTTTTTGGAAAATATTCTGGAAAGCTGGTCCATTTTTCCGGAAAAAAACATGACATGTTCTGTGATTATGGTGAGTTTCAAGGTCATTGGTTTTTGTTGCAGGGGGCATTGAATAATGAAATTGTTAGATTGAGCATTTGAAACCACTTTTCAGTTGGGCATGGTGTCCCTGGACCTCTAGTTGACTTTGTTGTATGTCAACGGAGACCTTTTCAGAAATAGCTTGTTCACAAAATGCCGTGCACGTAAACTCATCTTTGGTACCGTACACTTTCGCAAATATATGTTCCATACGAAAAATTAATACCTTCATTCTGCGGAGATCACTTGGGCTCTTTCAGCTAATCACCGCTCTTCAACCGGGTAGGCCGTGATCGCGCTTGTGACGTCATTGTGAGAAAGCTGCGCTCTGATTGGTTGTTGAGGGGATACCAGGGAATACCCTCAGCAGCTGGGGTATTCCCCAAACAACCAGTTTTATATAGTACCTAGGATAATGGGGTCAAAATCCTTTTGTGTCAAGTCCCTGTGAATTGCATGAGGAGTACACGCCATTTTGACTTCTTAGGTAAGTGAAGTTCATTGCTGAATATGATAGAATTATCTAATGTTGTGTAAGAATCAAGTTAAAGGTCAGTAATAGGGAATATGTTGTTTCATACCAAAGGTCGAAGGGTCAAGCTCAAGAAAATAAAAAAATTCTCGCACGCTCGAATTTATTTTTCATTTTTTACTCACTCGCCCCTTCAACCTTTGATATGAAACAACATATTCCCTATCACTCTTAAAATATTCATCTAATAACTTCTAAAATCAATTTTAATAGAAAATATGTTACTAAAATGGAGAGTAAACAAATACACAGTGAATTCTTAAATAGAATTAAAGATGATTATAAATTTAAGAAGTTAACAGAATTAACAATTCATAAGAAATATTTAATTACAAATATTGATACAGTTACTAACAAATATGGAGATAAATTAGTTATCCACTTAGAATATGAAGGATTAAAAGGAAATAAATATAAATTCAGAACATATTTACCAGATAGATTTCATAGATTATCAAGTGAAGATTTAGAAGAATTATGTTCTGGTGATTTCTATTTCATATATACAGGTAAGAATGAATAAGGGCACCATGAAATAGATTTCGAATAAGTTAAAATCAATTTTAATAAAAAATTTGATATTAAAATGGCAGCAAATAAGTACTACTGCCCGACATGTAAAATCAATATAGATAAATCTCAAAAAGCAAGACACAATAAAACTAAATATCACTTAGAGAAAAAATTGAAATTAGAATATAACGATGATATATGAGAAACTAAATTAGATGAATTACAGAATGAAAAAGAAATATATAAATGTTATACATGTAATGAATCATTCAGTTACAAAAGATATTATGAACAACATTTAAAATCTAAAAGTCATATTAGAAATATGAATAATGATATTTTAGGTGAAGATTATTTTGATAAAGATAATGATAAGAAACAGAAGACAATTAAAAGAATAAAAAATAAATTAAACAATAAAAGACCATACATGGAAAATGTTAGATATTATATTAATTCATTAGATAATAAAAAAGATATTGAAATAACTGAAGCATTTAAAAGTGATATTGGACCAGCTGCAATTGAATTTAAATTTCATAAAGGTAAAACATTAGAAAAAAATAAAAGACATTAAGAAAATATGAAAAATATTATCAGAATAATTACAGATGTTGAATACCCTAAAATTAGTATATCTTCTAAAGTTAAATTTTTAAAATCTGAAGATAAACCAATATATAATATAAATTCCCATTCACAACATATTACATCTAAACAGCATATAGATGATAAATTAGATAAATGTTATAATGAAATAAAAAGTAAAATAGAAGAGAAATAAGTAATAGGGAATAAGTTGTTCTAGATCAAAGGTTGAGAGGTCGAGTGAGTAAAAAATGAAAAATGAATTCTCGCACACCAATTTTTTTTTCATTTTTTACTCAACCTCTCAACCTTTAATCTTCACAAACAACATATTCCCTATTACTCTTAAAATATTAATCTAATAACTTCTAAAGTCAATTTTAATAAAAAATATGTTATTAAAATGGAGAGTAGTAAACAAGTACACAGTGAGAACAACAAATCATTTTTAGATAGAATAAAAGATACTACAAATGTAACATCTGTAGATTATAAATTTAAGAAGTTAACAGAATTAACAATTCATAAGAAATATTTAATTACAAATATTGATTCAGTTACTAACAAATATGGAGATAAATTAGTTATCCACTTAGAATATGAAGGATTAAAAGGAAATACATATAAATTCAATGATAATATTAATGGATCAAGTTATATCAAATTACCATTTAAAACTAAAGCTGTTATAAATGTACAAAATGAAGATGATAAATGTTTTCTATGGTCAATAATTAGTTGCTTACATCCTGCAACTGATAATATTTGTAGAGTATCAAATTATAAACCTTTTGAAAAAAATTATAAGATAGATAATCATCCTGTTAGAATAAAAAATATCCCAAAAATAGAAAGAGATAATAATATAAAGATAAATGTATTTGATTTAGTCAAATTACCAAGAACAAAAGGTAATAATATTAAACATTATACAGAACCTTAAGAATACTGATCAAAAGATTATGATTCAAATGATGTTATAGATATAATATAATATGTGAATCATTATATGTGGATTAAATTCATCATAATCATATAGTATAGGCCCTCTAGAATCATCTTCATCATTATTTGAATTATTATTATATGCTGATCCATCATCATTATCAATATTAGTTTCATTAAAATCAGGTTGGGGTTCATCACTTTTACCGGGGTTGTCACCAAAAGTATCCATTGGAATATCTTCTTCCATTTATATAATAAAAAATTAAAATTTAAAATATAATATTCCTCCAATTACAATTCCTATACAAGTTATAGCTAATTTAGTATTTTCATGTGACTTATTATCATTATTAGTTTTAATTATTTCATGCTGAATAATATCACTTTTTATATTTTCTGATGTATTGTAATCTTTTATTTTAGAATCATTATCCAATTTGATATTCTTAGTTTTAGTTTCAGTTGATTGAATATGTTTTTTAATTTTTTTTCCTTCCATTAGTTTTGGAGCAGTAATAATCTTTTTATTTATCTTTTTATTGAATCCAAATGAATTATTTATTGTTGCAGTCTTAATTAAATTATTATAACCAATTATATTTCTTATTATATATTATATTATCTTTAATATTAAATCATCAGAAATAATTAATAAATTAGGTCCAATACAATGATTTAATCTTAATCTTACATGTGATTTATCTAAATAATTTTGATACCTAACTATATTTTCTGGAATTGATCTATTTTTATCATTATGAATGGAATCTTCAAATAAAATTTTTCACTTTCAGTATCATCTTTAAATTCATCATAATCATATAATATAGGCTCACTAGAATCATCTTCACCTAAATTAGTATTATATGCTAATCCATCATCATTATCAATATTAGTTTCATTAAAATCAGGTTGTGGTTCATCACTTATACCAGGGGTGTCACCAAAAGTATCCATTTGAATATCTTCTTCCATTTATATAATAAAAAAATTAAAATCTAAAATATAATATTCCTCCAATTACAATTCCTATACAAGTTATAGCTAATTTGGTATTTTCATGGGATTTATTATCATTATTACTTTTAATTATTTCATGTTGAATAATATCAGTTTTTATATTTTCTGTAGTTTTGTAATATTTTATTTTTGAATCAATATCCAATTTAATATTCTTAGTTTTAGTTTCAGTTGATTGAATATGTTTTTTAATTTTTTCACCTTCCATTAGTTTTGGAGCAGTAATAATCTTTTTATTTATATCATTTAATCCAAACTTATTATTTATTGTTGCAGTCTTAATTAAATTATTATAACCAATTATATTTCCCATCTTTAATATTAGATCATCAGAAATAATTAATAGATTAGGGCCTGTTCAATAGTTTAATCTTACATGTGATTTATCTAAATAATTTTGATATCTTACTATATTTTCTGGAATTGATCTATTTTTATCATTATGAATGGAATCTTCAAATAAAACTTTAAATTTTTTCTGCGCATCAAATGAAGTGTTATCATTTCCAACTATTGGTGACCTTGTTTCAACTTGTGCACCTAGAATACATATGAAATAAGTTCTAATAGATTGATTTATTCTCTGTATTCCAGCTTTAGTAAAACCTTCACTATATTCTAAAATAAAATTAATCCATCCATTATCATTTTGTTGTTGTATATTATTATAATATTTTGGTAATTCATTCCATTTTAGTGTTCTTATATCTGTATTTGTCATTATTTTTCCAAATTCTTTAGTATATAATATTCCTAATCCACCCATTGTACCAATTTTTGCTCTAAAATCATTATTTGAATTAATATTAAATTCATTACATATTTTATAAAACTTAAAAAAATTAATATTATTATTTGGTTCATTAAAATATTTTGAACCTGGTAAAGGGCACTCTAATTCATTTAATATTAATTTTTTTGAAAATATGTATGAAATCTAAAAAGTGATAATATTAATGGTAAACTTTTATATAAACGTATTTAAATGATCATTCCAACTTATACCACACCCTGTTGATGCACAATAAACTGCAAAATTTAATTGGTTCTGCCAATACTTCATGTTAGATTTTAATAACCATTGTTTTTCATCTTTCAATTTTTTTAAATCGATCAAATATACATGAAATATATTTTCCATCTTTGCATTAAAATTATTACTTTCAGTAACATAAAATTAATTAATGAATTCAAAAACTTCATTTCTATATGAAATATCTTTATTAAAATCTATTGCTGGAATATTATATTTAATTGATTTATTATATTGAAAACCTTTTGGAAAACTATCTACCATTTATTTATATATTAAAAAAATTAATAATTTATTAATTCTTTTGATAATTTATCTTGTTCTTCAACTGTTATATTACAATTTAAACTTATTATATAATCTAATGTATTTTTTAATTTATTAATTTCATTTATATTAGATTTTATATTTTCTTTATAACTTTTTATATTTAATTTTGAACTTATGCCGGTTAATACACTTGAACTTAAACCTAAAGCTCCAATTGAGATAGCTAAAGGTGTTAATGGTGAGAATAATGCTAAAAATGTTATTACAGAACTAATTCTAACTGAACTACTAATTATAAAATAATATATGATTTTACTTTTTAAATATTTTTTCTTTTTGATTTTTAAATCATTTTCAAATTCTAATATTTGTTTTTCCAAATATGATTTTAATTTAGTTTTATTTATATCATGGAATAATATCAACATTATCAATTTTATTATCCATTTATTTAGAAAAGAAATTACTAATTAGTAAATTTATAAGCACCTAAAATCCTAATTATTTCATATTTCATATTTCTGTTGTTCACTGCTTGGAGTATAATAATCTGATAATTTAGGTTTATATAAATGTAATTTTTCACGATTTGTAACTGGGTTATATAAACTCCTAGCTTCTTCCACTGATTGAAAATCTCTATGTGTAATTTTCTGATTATATAATTCTTTATTAATATAATCCATATAGTCTTGTCTCTTTTCTCTATATTCTTCCGCTGCTTTATTATATTTCTCTAATGCTAAGTTATGTCTTCTTTGTTCTGCTAATGAACTATTTTTATCAATATGTTTAAATAATTACCCACCACCAGTAAATGCTAAAGCGTTAACAATTGCCGGCCGACCCTATAATAGTTATAATTGCAGATGCCATTTATTTAGTAAAAAATTTTGCATTTATATAGGAGGAATATATTTTTGTTTTTCTAAATAATTAATTGTTAAACTAGATAAATTTACCGTTGATGTTAATTTCAAAATATCATTGATATCAAATTTATCAACATTAATACTTCCCCATTTTAAATACTTTTTTTAATACCATTGAATAACCAACAGTTCCAACTGATAATAATGCTCCATTATATAACCCATTTATTATCCACTTCTGATCCGCCATTTATTTAGAAAAAAAATTACTATCTCAAAATATTTAGTTAACTTAGTTATAATTATTTCAACATTTATTTCATTACTACTTTTATGATTTTCATATATTTCAGTTATAATTTTTCTAATATCATCAATAATAAAATCTTCATCTAATTCATAAAATCTTAAAGACTCTCTAATTAAATCAGTAATCTTTTCTACATTAAAAGTTTCTTTATTTATTTTTGTTTCATGATCAAATGTTGTTTCATAAAAAAATGTAATATTTTTGATATGATTTATTACATCATTAATGTTGAATTTCATTTCTTTCTCACGTTTAAAATCAAATCCATAACATATACTCGGTCCAACAGTTAAATTCATTTATATAGTGAAAAATTACTCTTTACATCTTATAAGTAATTCATAAATTACAGGGAAATTATTTAAATCAATTAAGTAACCATGATGATTTCTTATTTCTAATCTAAAATTATTAAAATGTGGAATGCATGGTTTGAAATCACTCTCAGCTAAATCATTTAGCTAAATTTATTTGTGTTCCAAATTGTTTAACATTTTTTAATGGTAAAATATTTAATATACTAGAATTACAAATTGTATCTTTAGTTGCTTCAAATGTCTTTGTAGGATCAATTAAATTGCAATAAATATAAAAGTGTGTAAAAGGCATTATATTTGAATTACCGTCTATGTTTCCTGTAACAGTATCTGGTGCAATTCCTAGCAATTTAGTTACTGAAATCAAAATGATGTTTTAATGTTTCTAAATCATCTGTTATATTATTAGTTTTTATCTTTAATACGTAACTGTCGGTATCAAAATATAAGATTTCTATATGCTTTTCTCCAAAATGATATTTTCACAAGTCTTACCATAGAATGCATTATTCATTAGTTTGAGAAAATCTTTCTCGAAATCAGTTTTAGCTTTAGTTCTCTGTTTGGTGTTAAAATCTATATATTTTTCTAACCATTTAGATTGACTGAATGAAATATATATATGTACTTTTTAGGCCAGCCGTAGGCTGAGCCTATTACTATACAAATGGAGCGAATTTAAATGACATGGTTTCCACACAAAAGGCTCTTTTGCTTGCCAAGTGAGGGCATATTCGAACAAATCACGTATTTAAGCGTAATCCATTCTCGGAATCGTAGCGAGCAGAATTTTGATATCTACCGAAAGTGTTGCGGTTCGATATTTCGAGGTTTCTTTGAATTTTGGAGTGATATTGAAATCCGGTAAACACCGGCGGTAGATAGTGAAAACCCATTGCTTGATATTTGTATTACTTAATCAACGAAAAGCGTCGGGGCCGCGCCAGGAGTTTTCGCGATTCAAGTAGCTCAATAGCCTACTTCTTCGTGTTCGTCCACCTCCGCAATTTTCACTCCGCCGATCTCTGACACGGCTCTGTCGCCGTCGGCGCTGTGATTGCACTATTCGTACTACCAAAATTTTTTTTTAAAGTCAAAATTTGGATATCACATAGGCCTGATTTCATCGAATAAGTCGACCACGGTCGTTACGTTTCCGTACTAATTACCACCTAAAACCGTCTGAACAATTTTGTCTCAACCAACATTTCGTTTACAGAAATCAGGTGTTCACGTGAACCCGCGGTATCGTCTATTGTTTTACTTCCGGGTTTTATTTTAAGATTTAAAATCGTATTTCAAGATCGATTTTTATGAAATCTTTAGTTGATTTGGTGTTTGGGAGGAATTTTTATTTGCTCTACAGAAAATTCATCCTTGACAATTGCGCAAGGTTCGCAAAAAATTGCTTCTCCCAAATCGAGTGTATGAACTTGATATGCTAATTAGCCATGTGCTCGAATTGCAAATTAATCAAATTTTATTCTGCCAAAAAAAATGTTAAATCCAATTCGCTTTCCGAGAGTTAATGGTATGCTGCATGGAACAAAGTTGTTTTGAGATGGGTCTTTAAGCTATTGAGTCGAGAGATAACCATCTAGATAGTTCGTGAGAGTTCCACATTTTTGAAGACGCTTCAAGGTAATTTCTTGATATTTGGTTTATACGTGTATCTACCCTAGACACATCTTCAGGCCATAAACTGGCCCTGTCAGATTCAAGATGGCCGACTGGCAGCCATTGTTGTTCGCCAAAATCAGCACTTTTTACACATTTTAGAAGTTTTCGAGGGAAATTTTGAAGACACTTTTATCAATAACCTTGATCATTCGTATATATTTGAATCCCCCAAGGGCCCATCGGCATGAGACAAATTGGGTCGATCGGACTCAAGATGGCCGTCCTGTGACCTTTTTTGTTCCCTAAAAAGGTTAATTTTGGCCTGAATTCTGAGTCCTGTAGCTTTCTAATGGTGTGCCATTTTTCATTGCAATTTGTAATGGGTATTCTTTGGAACGGGATCTTTTATATCCGAGGGGGTATTTTTGACCAGGCAATTATGACGCAATTGGCGGCCATCTTGGGGTCATCAGTACTCATTCGTATGTGGAAAAAAAGTTTTGCCACATCATATTGATACTTAAGCATATTTTGCTACCATAATTAATTGGAAAGTTGTAGCTCATAACATGTTCTATGATTGAGGTGAGTTTCAAGCTCATTGGTTTTTGTTTATGGCCACCAGGGGGCGTTGAACAATACAATAACTTAGTATTTCTATATTACATTCGTACCTATGCATATTTTGCTACCACAATCAATTGGAAAGTTGTAGCTCATGACATGGTGTATGATCTTGGTGAGTTTCGAGCTCATTGGTTTTTGTATATGGCCACCAGGGGCGTTGAACAATACAATAACTTAGTATTTCTATATTACATTCGCTCCTGCTGTCTGTGTTAACACACGATTGTACTATGTAAATGACATTGAGCAGGGAGTGTATATTGATAAATATAACCCACAGATAACATCATTTATAAAACGTAAATCTGACAGGCTGGCCATTGTGCCCCTTGGGGCTCTTGTTTCAGAATCATTCCTTGATTCAAATAGAATTTTAAAATTCTATAATGTACTACATAATTATATTTATCTTCCTGAGTTACCATTAACTTTTCTGTATGAATACGATTTTCAGGTTTAATTCTTTTTTGGTAATTTGACAATTCTTCATGTGTTACAGTTTTATGTTCTGGGCAGTATGCTAGATTTCTAGATTTAAATTCAATATATTCAGGATATTCTAAATCTACAACTAAAAATTAACCAGTATCTGAATCATCTGCAATATCTAGAATTCTTTTCTTCCAATCAAATTTATCTTTATTTTCATGTTCTAAAACTTCAGTTATTTCAAATATTCCATAAGGTTGTGCAAAAGCTGCTGCTGATTGATGAATCTTTTTAATAGTATTTGTTATTTGAGGATCTGGATAATCAGTTACATCATTTTCATTAGAATTTAATTTCTTTCTTTTATAATATATTTCTTTTCTATCTTGATCAGTTAATTCTTTATTGAATGATTCAAAATCTCCATATATAACAAATTTTTTAAATTCTAATATTTTACCCTTTTCATTTGATAAAACTAATTTACAATAATCATGATTATCACATAATTGTTTATGATTCAATTATGCACTTTCATTACTGAATCTATGTAAACATTTTCTACATAGATATATCTTATTGTGATTATTTTCTGTTCTAAAAAATAAATCGATTTGTTTTATCCACATATAATGATTTTCATAATATAATATATCTATAACACCATTTGAATCATAATCTTTTGATAAATATAAAGGCTCTAATGTAAAATGTTCAATTTTATTGCCTTTTGTTTTTTGGTAATTTGATTAAATCGAATACATTTATCTTTAGATTATTATCTCTTTCTATTTTTGGGATATTTTTAATTCTAACAGGATAATTATCTATCTTATAATTATTTTCAAATTGTTTATAATTTGTTAATCTATAAGTATGTTGATTATTATCTTTAACTGGATGTAAGCAACTAATTATTGACCATAGAAAACATTTATCATCTTCATTTTGTACATTTATAACAGCATTAGTTTTAAATGGTAATTTGATATAACTTGATCCATTTATATTATCATCTTTATAATATGATAAATTATTTTCATCTATTGGTTTTGATTTAGTTAACTTATTATATTTTGTGTTATAAACATGTAAAGTCATAAATATTATTTCATCAAATATTAAACCAGATCCTTCAAAATATTTCTCTTCTATTTTAGTTTTTATTTCATTATAACATTTATCTAATTTATCATCTATATGTTGTTTTGAAATGATATGTTGTGAATGAGAATTTATATTATATATTGGTTTATCTTCAGATTTTATAAATTTAACTTAAGCGGATATACTAATTTAAGGATATTCAACATCAGTAATTATTTTTATAATATTTTTCATATTTTCTAAATGTTTTTTATTTTATTCTTATGTTTTACTTTTATGAAATTCAAACTCGATAGCAGCTGGCCCAATATCAGTTTTAAATGCTTCAGTTATTTCTACTTCATTTTTATTATCTAATGAATTAATATAATTTCTAACATCTTCCATGTATGGTCTTTTATTGTTTATTTTATTTTTTATTCTTTTAATTGTTCTCTGTTTCCTATCATTATCTAAATCAAAATAATCTTCACCTACAATATCATTATTGATATTTCTAATATGACTTTTAGATTTTAAATGTTCTTTATAATATCTTTTGTTACTGAATGATTGATTACATGTATCACATTTGTATGTCTCTTTTTCATCCTTCAAATTCCTCTAATTTATTTTCTAATATATCATCTTTATATTCGAAGTCTAATCTGTTTTCTAAGTGAGATTTAGTTTTATTATGTCTTGCTTTTTGAGATTTATCTATATTGATTTTACATGTTGGACAGTAGTACTTCTTATTTGCTTCCATTTTAATATCAAATTTTTTTTACTAAAATTGATTTTAGAAGTTATTCATATTCATGTATATGAATATTTTGAGAGTAATAGGGATAATAGGGGTTCAGGTCAAAGGTTGAAAGGTCGAAAAATAAATCCGAGTGTGCGAGAATTTATTTTTCGACCTTTCGACCTTTGGCCTGAATCCCTATTATCCCTATTACTTCATGTGTCGAGTAAAGATGACAGTGTCAGAATTTCGTCAAAATCGGACAAGGTTGAATATTTTGAAAATAAGATTTTTATGTTTAAATCCGTTATAAGTGGAACAATTTTCAATAAAAAAACATCTATGCATCAGCAAAATGTAATTAAGAAGAATACTATGTTTAAAATGTTATCAAAGACATTTGAAAAAAGTTTTCCGAATTCGTCAACTGTTAAACTAGTATCAACCAGATGTGTTCCCAAACAACCGACCGCGAGCCGAGTCAATGTGAGATGTGGCCTACACTGAAAACCTCAAGTGCTTCTGTCACCCTGATATAAGTAGCATATTTCATAATCATATATATCTACAATGTCATATCGAATGGTTCATTATATTTCATATCTTTTACTTCATGAAATGCTCAATAATAATAATTATAGTATTAATAATGTAATATAACTTATGAATATAGTATCAATATGTGCTTTATCGTAATCAACATGGCAGACTACTCAATATGTATTCAAAGTAATTAGCTCTAGTCAGTGCTCATCATCAATTAATTTATGTCTCTCAAACATGTCACCAGGTGTTAGTTTTTGAGTCCTGATGTCTACAACTTGTCTGACACCTAGTTCTCACATTATACTCATGATTCTGTATATAAAGACTATGTATAGTTATGATAATCATTCTCATTCCGGGATGCAATAAAGATTGTACATACAAGGTTTAAAAGCCTTGTTGTTCCTGATGGATGGAATCCTGTACCGCTTGTGTAAATTCTAGTTCCCCAGCCGGCCTGCCTACAACAACCAGCCGGTTACAGATGGCGGAGAACCGGGTTTACCTTCACAGATCGTCGGTTACACTGTACCACCGGTTTTTAGGTGCCTCCGAATGTCGGCCGTTAAAAACTGAACAATTGCCATTTGCAAAGGGCCTAGTTATAGAAAATGCAAGATGTGTATATCGTGTGATACAGGCTCCATATTTCATATTTGGAATTTAACCTTGTTTATAACGCAACACACATTTTTTTTGCTATTTTAGATTTAAAAAGAGCGCTAGATAGTGTTTCATGAGACCCGCAAATAACGTCAAGTTATTCATGCATTTTTGATTTATATGAATAAATTTCGCTTCGAAATCATTTAATTTATCAGGTGGATTATTCAATAAATTCACAACAGTCCATTGTGGATTAGTTTGACGCCAATCGTTCTTTTAAAGATCTTTGTTTCTCGAAGAAAAATTTCTGATTATGGCGAATATTTTATGTGTCCATTAGTTAAACCTTCGGGTATTACACTAGAACACAAATTTTTAAAGATATTCATAATATACTGAAGGATATCACATTTTATACCCGAAGATATGCAGTTGGATAGATCTTTTTGTTTCGAAAAGTTGTCCAATTTGTGTGAAATAGGGGGCTCGCATGCGACATTAAAAACGGTACTTGATATGATAAGTGAACTTTATTGATATTTTTACTAATCTACTTGCCAAAAATACAATGAAAAAGGGTTACAGCTGTATAGCTGATATCACTCCAAATTTCAATTCCTATGAACACTTTTCATAGGGTTACGGAATAAACTAGTTTTCTCAGTTAAATGCGATTTTAAACTAGTTTATTCCGAGTTGCAAACTCGGAATTAACCTCAAAAATCCGATTTAACTGAGACAACTAGTTGATTCCGAGTTACAAACTCGGAATTAACCTCGAATTTCTTTTTTTAATAGATATGTCCCCGGGACGCTTCCGTAGAATTCTATACAAGAGTAAAAAAACTTGAAATATAAACAAAACAGAGGCGGAAAAATCGTTACCATTGAATTTTCAAAACATTTTTAATGCCTTGGTGACCACTGGACCACTTTAATTGTTTTTTAAGCATCGATTAATTAATCTTATCATAACTTATTTGTAGGCGCTTCCCACAAACATTTTCTATTCGTTGAGTTTTCAAACGCAGTACTGTTCAGATGATTTTAGTCAAGCTTCGAGTCAAGTAGTAAAAAAGTTTATGTATTAGCATTACTATGCAGTGAAAATAACGCACTGCGGCAATTGAGGTGCTGTGATCCAGATGTGTAACCTATTTATGGGTAATATATTTCCATCGTCAACGCCATTCACAAACAGTAGCAAGACATACTGCTGGTCTCTAGAAATAGCAATACGACGTCAAGCACTTTTCGAATTCGGTAACGATATTCGAGAAGTTTAAATTGGTCAGTGGTGGTCAGTGATGGTCAATTTATGAATTTTCGATGGCGAATCCTTTCTAGTTTGACACCATAACGCGGTATTTCGGTGATCAGTGATGGTCAGTGATGAATTTGCAATGATGATTCATTAGTAGTTTGAAAACAAACATGACTTGAAAAATTTCCGAAATTCGTGTGTTCAAGTGTTCAGACTCGGGGATATCTCAATTGGTCAGTTACTGACAATTATGGTGTCACCATTATGGTGCATAGCTCAAATGAAACATGTGGAACCGAAAAAGTGGCCCAAAAGCGTAAGTCATTTCCAGTGATGTGATCCAAAAATGTCATAACTGGAAAAGGCCGTCTCGGTCTCAATTGGACGAAATCAAATCGATCAGGAAATTCAAATTCAAATTTGGGAAGGCCACAGGCAGTGGTCTTTCTACGAAGCCCTAGCGGTAGGCCTAGCGTAGGCCTACTGGTATTATGACATCTTTTTTGTACCAAATGAAGTAATAAGCATCGTTGTAAGCACTTGAAACACCCATTAACCACTTGAAACTGTCAGATCAAACATCATACCGCATCCCTGCAAAAAGGGGTAGTTCAGCAAACCGGAGCTTTCATTTGCCTATCTAGACTACCCCGCCAGTACGGGTAGCTGAGTAAACCGGAAAACTCATAATGCCACTCAAAACACAGATAAACTATCAATAATAATAATAATAATAATAATAATAATAATAATAATAATAATAATAACAATAATAATAATAATAATAATAAATATAGCTGCAAGCAGCGATAACGGGTTTCTGCCTTTCTGGATAGAATGTCGTTCAGGGATGCGAGCTAAGATTTCACCCGAAATCAGTTCGTTACATTCCGTTTTTTTCGAAAAAGTGCCACCTAGGGGTCAACTCACAACATGGATATGTTGATCCACATGTGCTACTACGCGCATGTGCTACTACGCGCAAAGTACATATGTGCCAGGTTTTGGGGGAAATAACATCGAGAAGAACGAAGCTACGGTGTTTTTACCATACCCACTGACAGTTTCAGCGCATATTCGGTTATTATTAGTCCCGAAAAAAAGTCGACTAGATAAGAAAACCGAATTTGGCCCAAAGCACAAATTTGGCCTATATGGTAAACTATGCAGGATGGAAGGCCTTATAGTGTTACTATTAGTAGGGGAGTGACAAGTCAGTCTGACAAGTCAAGCGATCAGATGGGGACTACAATTCACATATGAAATTGACGTCCAATGATCATTATAAAAACATAATCACGAACGGTACCATCACTCCCCGTTACTGACTGTCACTGGTCTCTGGCTAGCAATCATTCTTTATCGGTGCAGTGGGTAGGTATTTTCAACTGACTTTGTTCTTCTATGACATTACCATCGCCGATGCGTCACGATGTGATGTACATGTACAAGGGACCTCCAATTTGTAATGTATGTGGTGTATAAACTGACTTTAGACCGTTAGATATCGACGATAACAAGGTATCACCGACGCTGACATTTTCTGACGCTAACTAGTATGACCCGCCTTTTGGACCGGACCAATTCAATTCAATTGAGAAAACGCGTACCGGTACAATAAATAAATAAACCGCTGTTGATTTTTCGAAGTATTGATATTCACGAACAAAACTATACTATTATAGAATGTTTAAAAGGAACTGCTTTTAACAGTATGAATAAACTTACTTCACAAACAAGGAAGTACATTTTTAACTTGTGAATGGTCGATCCCGGTTATTCACAGTATCCTGTGATTTGGATATTCTCGGAGCCTTCCTTCTTTATTTATTTATGAAATGACGTCACAAACTTTCAGATTCGCGCCATGATTGATGATCGCTATTTCCACCGGTGTTATCTTTAAGTACCTTCAAGTTTAAAATAGGAAGCACAGTACATCCATAGAAACTACGCGCAGAAAAAAACTGTTATATTATTTAACATATAACACACACTGTTATATTATTTACATTATTAAATAATAAATAATAATGATATATTTTCTTATATAGCGCAGATCTAAGAAATAATCGCTGCGCTTCACAATGTAAAACACAATACAAAATACACAGAAAATTGTTAAAATTACATAAGTTGGGTATACATGCATAATAAAACAATACATAGTAGGTTTTAAGAGTAGGTTTGGCTAAAAAGGTATGTCTTAAGATTACGTTTAGAAATGTCAACAGATGCACTTTCTCTCAGAGATATTGGAAGTTTGTTCCAGAGGATTGGACTAATACATTAAAAAGATCGACTGCCGTACGAAATACGTGGAATTGGTTTGACTAGAATTGTTTTATCGTGGCTGGAACGCAGAGACCGGGTCGGATTATATTGAGACAGAAGGGATTTCAGGTACTCGGGTGCTAGTCCATGTAAACATTTGTACACCATAAAGAGAATCTTGTATTCAATCCGCACCGAGATTGGCAGCCAATGTAAAGACTGTAGGACAGGTGTTATATGCTCACTCTTCTTTTTCTTAGTGATAAGGCGAGCGGCATTGTTCTGGACGAGCTGAAGACGCTTGATCAAAGTGGCATTGGAGCCGACAAGCAGCGAATCGGCATAATCAAGCCTGCTAATCACCAAAGAAACAACGGCTGCTTTACACGCTGCACCGTCTAACAGACTTCGTATTTTACCTATGCAATACAGATGGTAGTTAGCAATGCGACAAATATTGTTAACATGCTTTGATAAAGACAAATGTTCATCCAAAATTGCACCTAGATTCTTAACATAAGTTGATGGATGGATTTCAATACCATCAATAGTAATATATAAATCACTGGGTAAAAGGCTTTTGGCATATGGTGAACCAAGTATTACGAATTCGGTTTTATCGCCGTTAGTTTTTAATTTATTAATTGTCATCCAATTGGACAACACCTGAACAAGTTCAGCTAGTGTATTCAAAGCTGAAATTACATCAGCAAGACTCTTCGGATTTACAACTTTATACAGCTGGTCGTCATCAGCATACAAATGATATTCAGTTGAAAAATGTCTGACTAAATTGCCAATAGGCTGAACATACAAAGTAAACAAAATCGGACCCAAAACAGATCCTTGAGGTATGCCACAGGTTAAAGGTTTAGAAGCCGAACTTTCACCTTCTACAATTACTGTCTGAGTACGATTTTTAATATAAGAACTGACAAGAGCTATAATTGAGTCTCCAAAACCATACAAAAATTTAAGTCGATCTAGAAGAATGTTATGATCAATCGTATCGAAGGCCGCCGATAGATCAAGCAATACCATCAATACGATGTTGCCATCATCCATAGCAGACAATATATCATTAGTTACTCTAAGGAGAGCTGACTCGGTACTATGAAAAGCACGATATGCAGACTGAAACGGTTCATAGAAATCGTTACTTTGAAGATGATCAACTATCCTGACTGCAATAACTTTTTCAATGACTTTAGACAGGAAAGAAATATTTGAAACTGGCCGGAAGTTTTTATAGTTCTGAAAATCTAAGGTTGACTTCTTCAGCAAAGGGTGAATAATGGCATGCTTCAGACAATCTGGAAAAACGCTTGTAGTAATACACGTGTTTACAATCTTAACTAGTGCCTGTAACATACCAGATTCAGATAAATTTGATTTCAGGATGACTGTTGGTACTGGGTCCAAAGAGCAGGATTTCGCATGCATGCGATTAATAATTTTACAAAGTTCAACATTGTTAGTGACAGAAAAACATTCTAATTTTGGTGGATCAAAATGCTCCGTCTCATACAAAGGTCCACAATGATAAGAATCCAAATCATTACGGATAGAGACAATCTTGTCTGAAAAATATGTACTGAATTTTTCAGCCACTTGCTTTGCATCACCCGATGGTAATAATTTCTCATCTCTATTCAATAGATCACAGTTTATCACTTTAAATGTTTGCTTAACATCTGTCATTTTACTCCTATAATATTCAGATTTTGCCTGTTTCACTAAGCGAATAACAGTATTACGCTGCAACATGTACATATCCTTATGGATCTCTAGCCCCGTGCTCCGCCACTGTCTCTCTAACTTCCGTCTTAATTGTCGTGCTGTATGAATCTCTGATGTATACCACTTGGAACTACCGGGATGCAGAGTAACTTCACGTGTCATAAGAGGCGCTACGGAATCTAAAAGTTCGCTACCCGTCTCGTTATAATAGTCAACAAGTTGATTAACATCTTCTACAGCAGACATTTGGTTGATGTCGTATGCCCAGGACTGACAGAGATTTAGGGAATTTACAGAACGTAGATTTCGAGACGTTTTAGTTACACGAGGATACTGAAACTTCGCAACATCCAGATCACAAACAATCGGCGAGTGATCAGTGATACAGGAATCAAGCGCTATTACATTTGAAACGACACGATCAACAGACCGCGAAATGACCAAATCCAACGTATGGCCTTTCCTATGAGTGGGGCCAGTAACCATCTGATTGAAACCATAAGCTGACAGGATGTCCAGAAATTTTGATACCTCCAGTTTATCAGGTTCATCTATGTGAAAATTAAAATCCCCTAGTATGATGAGAGATTGCGGGATGTCACATATTTCGCTTAAGAATAATTCGAATTCATTTAGAAAACCACCTACAGTATAACCATTTGCTGCTGAGGGAGGTGGACGATAAACAGTAACAAAAATAATACTAGTGTTGTGGCATGTCACTTCAGTCTGTAATAGCTCGAACATCTTATACTGATTTGATGATTTCAATTCCTTAACTTTAGCAGCAGCATTGTAAAGAACACGGATTCCACCACCACGGTGACCAGTAGCACGAGGGCTACTTAAAAACTTGTATCCAACAGGAGTTACATCGGATATACTATGAGAATGGGTCTCATTGTCTTTGATCCATGTTTCGGTAAAGAATGCTAGGTCTGCTGACAGTTCTAAAATATGTTCGCTGATCAATGTTGTTTTATTGACCAGGGACCTAGTATTCAATAGAACAGCCTTCAATAAGTTTTTACAGACTGAGTTTTTCTCGATTGAAATATAGGTCAAATTGTATCCGTTAACACCAGCTGGTCTGTGTTTATTTAACCTTGCCCCGGATCTACGACCGCGCTTAGTTGGTTTTCTATTGATTCCAAGTTCACAATTACGACCACGGTTAGTTGGTTTTCTATTGATTCCAAGGTCACAGATAGTTCTATAGATATTGTGAGGAAGTGCGCTTACAAGGTCAATATTTATTGCACTTAGTCCCAATCTTGTCGCAATATATTCTACCGTTAGGACTGCCATCTGTTGACATTTACATAGAATTAAATCCAGAATCTTCAAAAACTAACTTGCCAGTTCCAGATTGCATATAAATCCAATAAAACTACTTGACTGCGTCCTTGGTTTATTATTAATTACTCCAGTAAAAGAAACGAAAGCTGCTAACATGTATTCCACTGGTAAAATCACAATTTTCAGGAGCTATAAAACAGGTGCTGCCCAACGCGGCGCATGCCTGTATATCTCATTTATCTCTCTATTTAAAAGTTTAACATTTCTTTCAAAGTTGTTAGTAGTCAAATCTAATAGAAGATGATTTTTATGTGACGAAACTCAGTGGAAAATATGTTTAAATAATAATCAGGAGGAATCCAATAGGGTTTCTGCCGAGGCAGCAGAAACCCTAATAATAATCAGCAGGAATCCAATAGGGTTTCTGCCGAAGCAGCAGAAACCCTAATAATGTCACATTTATATAGCGCCTGTTTCACTAATAATAATGTTCACCAGCGCATTGTAAGGTAGTGGTGCTGAATTCTCAAAGCATAGGCTTTGCAGGAAAGCAAATGTTTTACTCTCTGTTTGAAAGTGTTGATTTCAGTTACATTCCGTATATTTGCGTCGAGAGAGTTCCACAGAGTTGGAGCAATACATTGGAAGCTACGTCCACCAAAGGTTTTAAGACGGTAGCGATACGTGGTTAGAAGATCGCAAGGGTAGATTCAAGAATAGGGGACTAGGTTGTTTACACAACTTATATCAACCCGCCATCTAAATAATTACCTCCACTGTAATTTGCATTAATTACTACAACAGCCGACGACTTTTGGTCAAAGTAATAGACTACTTAGAAACCACAACAACCCAAACTAATCCGTCAATATAATCACAAATAAACGAACACGGCCCGCCATGATGTCACACTAATTACCACCAAAAACCGTCCGACTACTACCAAGTGAAGCGGGGTGTCCAGCGGGGGCAACGGAAAAGCCATCAATGATACAATTTCAACCAGTAATTTAACACCCGTTCTTTCGATTAATGGAAAACAACATTACGGTGACAAAAACAGACACCACACAAAAATGAAGAGACAACACATAAGGGGGCACCTCCTCACAATTCGTATCCCAAAGAACAACATCTTCACCCGGCATGGGATTCGAACCCACTACGCTAAAGCTGTTCCCCGACCCCTTGACCTCACGAATCTGGTCGTACCAATCACAGCGCTTGTAACAAACCGTCAGTAGACTTCTGTTGGTTTTCCCGTTAAATTGACCAATCAACGAACGTTTTACCGAACAAGGAAGTATTTCGCAAATCGATATATGAGTAATAGGGGTAATGGGCTTTCAGGCCAAAGGTCGAAGGGTCGAGCTCATTAAAAAACAAAACATTAAAAGTAATTTGAAACTATAATATGTTTTCATAACCGTGTGTATTTTATATTATAACTAAATATATATTCTAAGATATTAATAATTTTAATTTTAAAAGCATATTGTATTAAATCAATTGGTCGCTCTACTTCGCTACCGCTCCGCTCCGCAACCAATTGATTTATTTACAATACACAAATTCATATAATCAAATATATTTTAATAATAATAATTATTCTATTATTCAACTGAAATACACACGGTTATGAAAATATATTATAGTTTTAAATTACTTTTAACCTTTAACCTGAAAGCCCATTACCCCTATTACTCTTAAAATAATCATATACATGAATAACATTTAAATTGACAGATTATTCAATATAAAAGTATATATTTACAACATTATTTCAATATTCATATTTGTTTGAGTTAGATTTTTAAACATTAACAGTGTTAGTAAAGTGTGATTGAAATAATACATATATAAATCATTGAACTTCTAAAATCAATTTAAAAAAAAAATTAGTATTAAAATGGAAGCAAATAAGTACTACTGTCCAACATGTAATATCAATATAGATAAATCCCAAAAAGCAAGAGACAATAAAACTAAAACACATTTAGAGAATAAATTGAAACTAGAACATGAAGATGATATATTAGAAACTAAATTAGATGAATTAAAGAATAAAAAAGAAACATACAAATGTGATACATGTAATCAATCATTCAGTGATAAAAGATATTATAAAGAACATTTAAAATCTAAAAGTCATATTAGAAATATGAATAATGATATTTTAGGTGAAGATTATTTTGATAAAGATAATGATAAGAAACAGAAGACAATTAAAAGCATAAAAAATAAATTAAACAATAAAAGACCATGGAAGATGTAAGAAATTATATTAATTCATTAGATAATAAAAAAGATATAGAGATAACCGAAGCATTTAAAAGTGATATTGGTCCAGCAGCTATCGAGTTTAAATTTCATCAAGGAAAAAAAACATTAGAAGAAAATAAAAAACATTTAGAAAATATGAAAGACATAATAAAAATAATTACTGATGTTGAATATCCTAAAATTAGTATATCAGTTAAAGTAAAGTTTATAAAATCTGAAGATAAACCAATATATAATATAAATTCTCATTCACAACATATTATTTCAAAACAACATATACGTAGATGATAAATTAGATAAATGTTATAATGAAGTAAAAACTAAAATAGAAATATTTTGAAGGATCTGGTTTAATATTTGATGAAATAATATTTATGACTTTACATGTTTATAACACAAAATATAATAATTTATCATATTATAAAGAACCAGATATTGAAGCATCAAGTTATATTAAACTACCATTTAAAACTAATGCTGTAATAAATTTACAAAATGAAGATGATAAATGTTTTCTATGGACAATTATAAGTTGAAGATTACACCCAGTTGAAGATTATATTAAACATACTTATAGATTAACTCATTATAAACCATTTGAAAATAATTATAAGATAGATAAGTATCCTGTTATAATTAAAAACATCCCAAAAATAGAAAGAGATAATAATATAAAGATAAATGTATTTGATTTAATCAAATTACCAAATACAAAAGGTAACAATATAAAACATTATACATTAGAACCTTTATATCTATCAAAAGATTATGATTCAAACGATGTTATAGATATACTATATTATCAGAATCATTATATGTGGATTAAACAAATCGATTTATTTTTTAAATCAGAAAGTGATCACCATAAAATATATCTTTGTAGAAAATGTTTACATAGATTCAGTAATGAAAGTACATTATTAAATCATAAACAATTATGTGAAAATCATGATTATTGTAAATAAGTTTTACCAAATGAAAAGGATAAAATATTAGAATTCAAAAAATATGATTACAAAAATAAAGTACCATTTGTTATATATGTATATTATAAAAAGATTCACCAATCAGCTGCAGCTTTCGGGTTATATATTAAATCTGATTATCCAGAACTAATTGAAAGTGAATATTATCATTATAGAAATGAAAATGTTATCAATCATTTTTGTGACTTATTAATTGAATATGAAATAAGATTTAGTAAATTATTGAATACAAATATAGAAATTATAATGACAGAAGAAGATAAAGAAGCATTTGCGTTTGCAGATAAATGTTATTATTGTGAAAAGATATTTAATTATAAAGATAAAAAATTAAGAGACCATGATCATTTGAATGGAAATTTAGAGGCGCTGAAGATGAGAATTGTAACTTACAAGCTAAGAAAATTAACTTTGTACCAGTTATATTTCATAATCTATCAGGATATGATGCATATTTGTTCATCAAACAGTTATGTCATAAAATAGAAGAAACAGTTATGTCATAAAATAGAAGAAATTAATGATGAAATAGAAAGATTAAATTCAAATAGATCAAAAGATAAAATACCAACTTATAAATTTAGAATGTTAGCTAAAACATCTGAGAATTATATATCATTCCAATTTGGGTGATTAAGATTTATAGATTCATATAGATTTTTAAATAGTTCATTAGATAACTTATCAAAATCATTAGTTGATGATGAATTGAAAATATTAAAACAACACTACCCAGGAGCAATTCCATATTCTTTTTATAAAAATCATAGTGATTTCAATATAACTGAATTATTAAAAGAACAATTCTATGATGAATTAAAAAATGAATATGTTAAAGATGAAGTATATAGTAGAACATTGAATATTTGGAATCATTTCAAAATAGAAAATCATGGACAATTAGTAGATTTATATTTAAAATCAGATTTATTATTATTAACTGATATATTCGAAAGGTTTAGAGTTGTAAACCTAAAATATTTCAATATTGATCCTTGTCATTGTTATTCTAGCCCAGGTCTAACATGGGATTGTGGATTAAAATTTACAGATGTAAAAATGGATTTGTTAACAAATACAGATCAATTATTATTATTTGAAAAATCTATAAGAGGAGGAGTTTCAGGTGTATTAGGTGATAGATATTTCAATGTAAATGATAACCCTGGATATAAGTTATTATATATAGATGCAAATAATTTGTATGGTTGGGCAATGATGGAACCACAACCTTATGGAGTATTTGAAATAAGTGAAGTTTTACAGAATGAAAATAATGATAAATTTGATTGGAAGAAAAGAATTCTAGATATTGCAGATGATTCAGATACTGGTTACTTCTTTGTTGTAGATTTAGAATATCCTGAACATATTAAATTTAAATCTAGAAATCTAGCATACTGTCCCGAACATAAAACCGTTACTCATGAAGAATTATCAAATTATCAAAAAAGAATTAAACCCGAAAATCTTATTCATACAGAAAAGTTAATGGTAACTCAAGAAGATAAATATAATTATGTAGTACATTACAGAATGTTAAAGTTTTATCTAAAACAAGGAATGATTCTAAAAAAAGTACATTGATATATTTCATTCAGTCAATCTAAGTGGTTAGAAAAATATATAGATTTTAACACCAAACAGAGAACTGAAGCTAAAACTGATTTCGAGAAAGATTTCTTCAAGTTAATGAATAATGCATTCTATGGTAAGACTTGTGAAAATATTAGAAATAGAAATGATATTGAGTTAGTTAGTAATGGTAAAAAGACATTAGATTAAATCATAAATTAGACATTTACAATCATATCCTAAGTTCATTGGTAACAGAATATTTGATGAAAATTTAGCTGCAGTTAAAATGAGAAGAACATCAATGAAATTTAATAAACCAATCTATGTTGGCGCTTCAGTTTTAGAATTATCAAAATTACTAATGTATGAATTCTATTATAATGTATTACAACCACTTTTTGGAGAAAAACATATAGAAATATTATATTTTGATACAGATTCTTACATATTAAAGATAAAAACTGATAACATAACTGATGATTTAAAAACATTAAAACATCATTTTGATTTCAGTAACTATCCTAAAGATCATGAATTGTTTAGCAATGATAATAAAAAAAGTTCCAGGGAAGTTTAAGGATGAATTAGGTGGCGAAGAAATGATTGAATTCATTGGTATTAGATCTAAAATGTATTCATATAAAACTAAAGAACATGAAGCTAAAAAGTTAAAAGGAATAACCAAAAGTGTAGTAGAAAAGAATATTCATTTCAAAGATTACATCAATTGTATATTCAATGAAGAAGTTAGAAAACATAAGATGAGATGTTTAAGATCTGAAGATCATGAAATGTTTATTGAAGAAATTGAAAAGATAAGTCTAAACCCATTTGATGATAAAAGATATATTTTAGATGATGGAATTCATACACTTGCTTATGGTTGTAATTTAGATGAATACTTAAAATTTAAAAGAGAAGAAACAAAAGAGAACGAGTTAATGAAAAGAATTCTATCGTGTTAATCAAATTTTAATAAAAATATGTATTATAAATGGAGAGTAAACAAACACACAGTGAGAACAACAAATTATTTCTAGATAGAATTAAAGATATAACAAATGTAAAATCTGTAGATTATAAATTCAAAAAGTTAACAGAATTAATAATCCATAAGAAATATCTAATTACAAATATTGATACAGTTGCTAACAAATATGGAGATAAATTAGTTATACACTTAGAATATGAAGGATTAAAAGGAAATACATAAAAATTCAGAACATATTTACCAGATAGATTTTATAGATTATCAAGTGAAGATTTAGAAGAATTATGTTCAGGTGATTTCTATTTCGTATACAAAGGTAAGAATGAAAAAGGGCATCATGAAATAGATTTCGAATAAAATATGTAAAATAAATGGTAGAATTAAAAGAATACAGAATATTTGTTGATTCTAGAAGACTTACTAATTATAAATCACATAATTTACTAGTACAATTAGATAGAGAATTTAAGAATTGTGTAGATTTAAAATTAGTTAATATAAGTTTATGTAATTCTTTTTATAATATATCGAATAAAACTATTGAACAT
This sequence comes from Tubulanus polymorphus, assembly GCF_964204645.1. Classification (NCBI taxonomy): domain Eukaryota; kingdom Metazoa; phylum Nemertea; class Palaeonemertea; order Tubulaniformes; family Tubulanidae; genus Tubulanus; species Tubulanus polymorphus. Next base: position 13,339,454 of record NC_134028.1, on the reverse strand, counting down.
AGAGCCTTTTTAGTTTTTAATAGACACATAGATTCATGGGTCTATATATATTTAAAACCGGGGTTATATAATTTAGATACATTAGCACAAGAAATTAATAGAAAAGCCTGGCACAAATTAGGTAGTAGTTCTGGGTTTAGTATTAGATTTTTAAAAAGTGATAGTTCTGATAGAATAAAGATTAGGTTGTCTAATAGTGAAAAACATAAATTTATGGTAAAAAAAACCTATAGCTAAACTGTTAGGAATTCTTCCAGTTAGATCTTTTACAAATATTGATGCTGTTACACCAAACTTAATACCTTACACGCATTTTTATATTTATTGCAATTTTATCGATCCTACAAAAACATTCGAAGCAACTAAAGATATAACTTGTAATTCTGGTTTACTAAACATTTTACCATTGAAGAATGTTAAAGAATTTGGAACGCAAATAAATTATAATTTAACAGAATGTGATTTCAAACCATGCATTCCTCGTTTTAATAATTTTAGATTAGAAATTAGAAATCACAATGGATATTTAATTGATTTGAATACCTTTCCTGTAATTTATGAATTAGTTATAAGATGTAAAGAGTAATTTTTTTCACTATATAAATGAATATAACTGTTGGACCGAGTATATGTTTTGGGTTTGATTTTAAACATGGTAAAGAAATGAGAATTAAACTAAATGATGTAATTACTGATATAAAAAGTAAATCATTTAACAATGCATCAATGATTAATAAAGAAAATTATAATATAGAAAAAGTAATTGATTTAATTAAATAACCTTTAGAATATTATGAATTAAATGAAGATGGAATTATTGATGATATTAAAAACATATTAACCAAAATATATGATAATCATAAAAGTAGTAATGAAATAAATGTTGAATTAATCATAAATAAGTTAACTAAATATTTTGATGATAGTAATTTTTTTGATAAATAAATGAGTGATAATAAGTGGATAATAACTGGATTATATAATTGCGCATTACTATCAGTTGGAACTGTTGGTTATTCAATGGTATTAAAAAAAGTATTCAAAATGGGAAGTGTTAATGTTGATAGATTTGATATCAATGATATTTTAAAATTAACATTAGCAGTTACTTTATCTAATTTAACTACTGATTATTTAGAAAAATAAAAATATATTCCTCCCATATAAATGCATAATTATTTTACTAAATAAATGGCTTCTGCAGTTATAACTATTATAGGATCGGCAATTGTTAACGCTTTAGCATTTACTGGTGGTGGTTATTTATTTAAACATATTGATAAAAATGGATCATTAACAGAACAAAAAAGACATAACTTAGCATTAGAGAAATACAATAAAGCAGCAGAAGAATACAGAGAAAAGAGGCAAAACTATATGGATTATGTTAACAAAGAATTATATGATCAGAAAATTTCACATGGAGATTTTCAATCAGTTGATGATGCAATGAGTTTATATAACGCGGTAAGCAATAAAGAAAAATTACATCTATACAAACCTAAATTATCAGATTATTATACCCCAAGTAGAGAACAACAGAAATATGAAATAATATGGATTTTAGGCGGAACTGTTATTGTTATATTTGTAGCATATAGATTTACTAATTAGTAATTTTTTTTTGCTAAATAAATGGAAGATAAAGTTGATAATATTGATATTATTCCTCATGATATCAGTAAAACTAAATTAAAAATATATTTAGAAAAACAAATATTAGAATTTGAAAATGACTTAAAGATAAAAAAGAAAAAATATTTAAAAAGTAAAATTATATATTATTTGATTATAAGTGGTTCGGTTACAATTAGTTCTGTAATAACATTTCTAGCAATATTTTCACCATTAACACCTTTAGCTATATCAATTGGCGTATTAGGATTAAGTTCAAGTGTTTTAACTGGTATAAGTTCAAAATTAAATATAAAAAGTAATAAAGAAAAAATTAAAACTAATATAAAAGAAATTAATAAATTAAAGAATACACTAGATTATATAATAAGTTTAAATGGCCATATAACAGTTGAAGAACGAGATAAATTATTAAAAGAATTAGTTAATTATTAATTTTTTAATTATATAAATGGGGTTTCCAAAAGCTTTCCAATATAATAAATCAATTAAATATAATATTCCTGCTATAGATTTTAAGAAAAATATTACATATAGAAATGTAGTTTTAAATTCATTAACTAATTTAGAAATTTATGTTACTGAATCACAGTTTTTTATTTCTAAAATGGAAAATATATTTAATACATATGAAGTTACTTTTACTCGAGATGAATACCATATATATAAAGTAAAATCTAATATGAAATATTGGCAGAACCAATTAGATTTTGCTGTTTATTGTGCAACAACAGGATGTGGAATAAGTTGGAATGATCATTTAAGTAACTTAGATAAAAATTTGAAGTATTCTGATTTAAAATTAATTCACACAATATTTAGATTTCATACATATTTTCATATCAGAATAATATTAAATGAATTAGAATGTCCTTTACCCGGGTCTAAATATTTGAAAGAATTGGATAATAATATTAATCTATCTAAGTTTTATAAAATATGTAATGAATTTAATATAAATATTAATTCCGATTTTAGAGCGCATGGTAAATTGCAAGGTGTTGGTGAAGAGTATGAAATAAAAAGAATTGATTATATGCATAGAATTGGAGCTTATCATAATTATAAAATTGATAGTAATAATGGTTGGGTTAATTTCATTTTAGAAAATGGTGAAGGTTTTACAAAATCAGGTATACAAAGAATAAATCAATCTATTAGAACTTATTTGATATGTATTTTAGGTGCGCAAGTTGAAACAAGATCACCAATAGTTGGAAATGATAACACTTCATTCGATGCGCAGAAACAGTTTAAAGTATTATTTGAAGATTCAATTCATAATGATAAAAATAGATCGATTCCGGAAAACATTGTAAGATATCAAAATTATTTAGATAAATCACATATTAGATTAAATTATTGTATAGGCCCTAATCTATTAATTATTTCTAATGATTTAGTATTAAAGATGGGAAACATAATTGGTTATAATAATCTAATTAAAACTGCAACAATAAATAATTCATTTGGATTAAATGATATAAATAAAAAGATTATCACTGCTCCAAAATTAATGGAAGGTGAAAAAAATAAAAAACATATTCAATCAACAGAAACTAAAACTAAAAATATTAAATTGCAAAATGATTCTAAAATAAAAGATTACAATACATCAGAAAATATAAAAACTGATAATATTCAACATGATATAATCAAAACTGATAATGATAATAAATCCCCTGAAAATACTAAATTAGCTATAACTTGTATAGGAATTGTTATAGGAGGAATATTATATTTTAAATTTTAATTTTTTTATTATGTAAATGGCAGAAGGTGGAGAAGATTATGAAATGGAAGGCATGGGAAATAATGAAGGATATATTGATGATGATTATAATGATGCAGGTGCTAATCTTAATGAAACTAATATTGATGATGGTAATGAATCAGCATATATTTCTAATTTAGCAGATAGTGGTTCTATCCCCATCAACAGATGAATTTGATAGAAGAAATAGATCGAGAATAAATCCTGAAAATGAAAATAAAGGTTTATCAAAGGAAGATTTAGAATATAAAGAATTTATACATAAATTCCAACCTGCATTTGAAAGATCTGGATATAATATAAATGCCAGAGGCGCCAGATATTTAGTAAAAAAATTAAAACTTTTTAAAGGTAAATATTATTATAATTTGGATGGTGATTATTTTATTGATATCACTAATCAAAAGACAAAACTAAATAAAATATTAGCGGAATCAACTTTGAGAAAATTAGAACCAGATAGAATTAAAAGAATAAGTAATAGTAATGAAATAACTGATGTTACACAAGAAGAAAGAGATGATAATATAACAGAATTTAGTGAAAGAATTGATGACTTATTAAAAATAATCAATAAAAATTCAGAAACAGAAACAACTTCTGAACAGAATATAACTTCCAAAACTAGTAAACTTAAATCAAATAAAGTTCCAATTGAAAAACTTTTACCGAATGGATTAATTGATGCAACATATCAACAATTAGAAGATTTAAATAATATATTTTCTGATGAAGCAATTAGAGAAATTAAAAGTATAAGACTTGCATCTGATAAAATTGCGCATGAACAAAGTATAAGAGATTTAAAAATAAGAACTTTAGAAGATGAATTATTTAAATCAAGAAAAGAATCGGAACAACTAAAATTAGATAGAGATAATAAAGTTATTGAAGAAATCGAATTTAAAAAAAGAAATGCGTATTTAGAAAAAGAAAAAGATGATTTAGAATATAACATAGAATTACAAAAAGAAGAAATTAAATTATTGTTAAAATCATATGATTATAATATAAATAGATTAAAAGTTGTTGTTAAAGATTTGTTGATTAAACCAGATTCTGAAATATCATTGAAAGACAGAATAAAGTTATTAATTAAGTTAGAAGGAATAACAATTCTTTCAATTCTAACAGCTGTAACTATGTTATTTACAACAATTGGTTTAGCTATATCAAATGCTTTGAAATCTACTCCTACTCCCAATAAACCGGATAAACCCCCAGATAATAATTCAATACAAGATAAAGTTAAGGATGGTTTGAAAAAATTAGCAAAATATTTATGGGAACTATCTAAAAAATCTGCTGCAGCATTACCAGGAATTATTGCATCAATTGTTGGTTTTATATTGAAATCTGCAGGAAACATTATTAACTTTGCTGCTGAACATATTATTTTATTTTTAATTACAGTTGTAAGTGCAATTATCATTGGATTAGTAAACATGATTAGAAATAAATAATTAATTTTTTTGTTAAATAAATGAGTGGGAGTTATATCAATCCTTGTAAGAATCATAGAATATCTAATGCTATTAAAGCAGAAAGATCACATCATATAATTACTCATAACCCTTCTAATATTAATCCCGATGAAACTTTATATGTTAGAATTCCTCGATTAACACAAAATACTTTTTATGTTCCAAATAGTATTTATTTATCAGCCTATATAAAAGTAATCGGTAATGATAATAATTATGTTGTTGATAATGTTGGGAGATATTTGATTAAAAAATTAACTATAAAGATTGGTCCAGAAACAGTTTTCTCATTAGATGATTATAATTTATTCATGCATTATAAAGATTTATGGTTAACTAAAGAAAATAGAAATAATATGATATTTCAAGGAATCCAATCAGAAAACCAAAATAAATTAAGATCAGAAGCACATAATGCAATATTAACTAATGCTGTAGATAAATTGATAAAAAGTATATATGGAAGCAAATATAAAATTCCATTAGACTTTGAATTGATAAATAACAATGCACCTTTATATAAATACGCAAAGAAGACGTTATATTCGAAATAACATTTGCTCCTGTTAATGAAATTGTAATATCTAGCGTTAATAAAGATATGAGTTATAAATTATCGAATATATGTTTAGAATATGATACAGTAACTGATGAAAATATTTCAAGTATAATTCAAACTAAATACAATCAAGGATTTTCATTATTATATGATTATATTGATAAATTGAAAAACTGTAACTATTAATGCAAATGATGAAATAATTAATGAGAATATTAACTTCCCAAGAAGATCTATTAAAGGTATATTAATATTTTTTACCATTGCAACATATACTAATGGTGCAATAAATGTTGATAATTATTATAATCCTGAAATAAGAAAAGTAGAAATAACTATCGAAGGAATAGCAAATAAAATATTTTGTCAAGGAATGAGAATGATAGATCAATGGCCAGAAATTAGAAAACATTTTATGAATGAAAAAGTAAAATCATCTGAAAATTGTAACATTAATCAAATTGATTATTATACCGGTAATAAATACGCATTATGTTTAGATTTTAGAACAACTGAGGATAATTCATTACATGGTTCTGGAAAAAAACTACAGAACACTAAAGATGGAATACAATTATTCATGACAAAGAATAAAGGAATCAAAAATTCTAAAATGCACATTTATATTATATCTGACGCGCAATTAAATATTGTAAATTCTCAATTGAATAGTGTAATGTATTAAAATTTTAACTTTAATAAAAATTTATATAATAAATGGAAGGAGGTAAAGTATATAAACATATTCCATACATCGATACACATGAAAATAATGATGGTTTATATTATGTAATACCTTGTAATATAGCTTTGATATTTGATCCTATTTTCAAAATTTATAAAACTAAACTAATAGAAATCGATAATAATAAAAGTGGTGCTGTTGATAATTTAAGTAATGTAATTGATAATAATGTAAAACCTTCTACATCTAATAATGTAATACCTTCTACATCTAATAATGTAATACCTTCTACATCTAATAATGTAATACCTTCTACATCTAATAATGTAATACCTTCTACATCTAATAATGTAATACCTTCTACATCAAATAATGAAATAATATTAAATGTTAGTGAAAATAGAAATTATTGTGGATATTGTAAAAGTGAATTTTCAAACGCTACATCAAATTGGAATAAACATATGAATACAAGGGTACATATAAATAATGTTATAGAACGTGTTGGTTTAAAAGAATTTATAGAACACCCATTTAGATATGTTACAAAGTTTGTTTCAAATCAAAAAGTAAATGGTGAAAAAATATATGAAGATTTATTATTAGCAACACCTAATAAAGATGAATTAGATCTAACCGATGCTAATGAAATATTGAAACCAAACACTGTAAATGAAATATTAGGAGCAAACACTAATAAAGATAATAATGAAAATGGTGCCATACGGCACCCACATGGTGATATAGTTACAGATAAGCATATTGATAATAAAGATTCTATGAAACATAAAGAAGAAACTATTGATGATGCGGTAGAAAGGATGAAAAAGTATAAAAATAAGAAAAGTTTTCAATATTGCTGTAAAACTTGTACTAAACTATATACCAAACAATATCGAGAGGATAATATAGAACATTATATTTATTATATGGCAGAATATATGAGAGAAAGATATCAAACAGATCTTAATTTTAGATTGAAACAATGCTCAAGATCTAGATTAACACAATTATTCAACAAAGAAACGCATTCAGAAACACTATCTAATTTATTGGGTTGTACAGATGAATTTTTCATATCATGGATAATATATCAATTCGATGATAAAATGAATATAGATAATTATGGTGAATACTTTCATATTGATCATGTGTTGCCGATTTCTGAATTTAACATGAATGATGAATACAATAAAAAAACTTATTTGGAGTTGGAAAAATTTAAGGCCTTTAGAAAAGAAGGAAAACATAATTAAATCTAATAAACTAGATATACAGTTATATTTAGATCAACTGGATAAAGCAAAGACATTTGTTGAATTATGGAACTCGACACATAATGAAAAATACGTTGAAGCTTGAGCGCTTAGAAAACCGGTTACTCTCGATCTACGTCAAACCGCCTATATGTAATTGTATTAGGTTGTTTACAAAAGCATCTGTCGCACGTTATATTCAGTTGAATGGGGTGTATCTCATTTGAATATTGATCGAATGTGCTATTTCAGTTGAAAAGGATTAATCAATTATATTACAAAGGAACATCTGTTGCACAGACAGTGTTTAGCTAGTGAGTAACTGGCAGTTATAAACACGCAGCACATAAGCATAGGAACGTATAGGATATTCTCTCTATAAACACAATTTTAGGAGTTTACAGTTATAAATGTAAGTACTGTTTTTGTTGTTATTAAGGCGTTGGGAAACGTTAAACATGTAAAACTTATCCTGGTAAGATGCGCTACGAATGGCTATGTTTAAGTGCTGTAATTAATATTTTACAACTACAACTTCAAGTTAGTTTTATTCTACGTTAGATATTTATCTTTTAGATAACAAAATGAAGGCCATTGAATCAAGAAAGTGAAGATAGGAGTACGTGGAATCAGAAATAATGGATATTTCAACTCATGAGACTGTAGCAGTTTAGCCATACCGTATAGGCTTTCAATGCACTACGTTTGTCGGAATTTCAATTGCATCATTAAGCTGTTGTTAATGACACACAGTGACAGATGTTCTATTATACTTTATTGATTCCTGCATTCCACGCATACCTTACCGCGCATGAAATGCGCGGCTTGGAATGTGGAAATCGATAATGATTGTAGAATAAAATATATGTGTTTATGAAATAGTATTTCCACCAGTCGTTTCTTTGAATTTATTTTCAGTTTTAGGATTTATTATCAAGAATCCGAAATGACTTATCTGGACAATTATAATTACTGCTCCTAATAGATAAACAAAAGTAGTGAGATAATCTAAATCCTAATTTAAATAAAAAGTATTTAAAAAACAATAACTTCAACTAGCTAGTGAATTCTATTATATTTCTAATACTTTCTTTTCAAAAGAGAATACTTTATATTTTGAATAGATTCAAATAGAAATTCTTTACATTCAAATAGCTAGTATCAGTAGTCAATACTAGAATTCTTTAACTTTTACTATCTAGTATCATTTTATAATACTTATAATATTTTTCTTATTAAATTTCTCTAATATAAATGTCAAAGAAATCGAGTAAGAATAGTATTGATATTGAAAAAACATTAGATGATTTGGGTATTAGTGATAATAAAGATACAGTTGTTTCTAATTCTATTCAAGTTAATAGCAATATTGATTATGAATACTACTTATATTGTAAGCATCATCTTCAATTATTAATTGCTGGCGGGAAATCTAAGGATTTCTTGGGAAAAATTTTAACTTATCAAGAACTAGATGCTATGAAACCCGATAAAGTAATAAAATATTTTAAGATTTATGAAGAGGCAAGATTGGCCCGAATAAATGATTCTATTTCGGATGGTATTGTCAAATGTTATTCTAAGTTATGTAACCAGTTAATACCAATTAATGATGAAAATAAATTATATAGTGATTTGAAAAATGACTATTTAGTTATGACTGAATTACAAAAATGGGTTGGTTATGCTTCATTTCAATTAGGATCGGTTATGACATTAATTTCTACTGGCGTCATAACATTTTCGAATATCAAACCTATGGAATATAAATCAGGTAAGAACGAAACAGATGTACTACAACCAAGCGGCGAAACAGAAAATGAATCAGAACAAAAATTAACTAAAATAAATGAGTGATGGCGTTAAGAAAAAGGTTAGATCCGAGAAACAAATTAAATGGGCAAGAGAATTAGGTAAAAGATCTTCAGAATTAAAAAAAGCTGAGAAAAAGAAATTAACTGATATAAATGAATCACAGACTTTATCTGATATTAATTCAAATAATAATCCATCTAATTCTTCTAATAGTGGAAGAAATAATTACTTATATATTACAATTGGGCTAATCACAATTATTATATTCTCTGGTGTAATATATAAATCAAAATTCAAATCTGATGATAAAGATGATTCCAATGACAATAAACCTATTATACCAGAAAATAAGTCAAATCATAAAGTCATTGAAACTAAATCTTAATTATTATTAATGGATTAAGATAAGATGAAAAAAGAACAATATTTAAGAGATTTATATTATAACCCAGAAAGTGAAGTATCATATTCTAGCGTTTCAGAATTATGGAATAAAATTAAATCTGATAATGAAAATGGTGCCGTATGGCACCCACATGGTGATATAAAATATAGTGAATTGAAATCATGGTTACAAAATCAACCAACATATCAAATCCACAAGAAAATGGATAAAACTTATTTAACAAGAAAAGTTATGGTTTCATATATTGATCAACAATGGCAAGCAGATTCAATTGACATGAAGAACTTAGAAGAACACAACAAAGGATATTTCTGGATATTAAATGTTATAGACATATTCAGTAGATACGCATGGTCAATTCCAATCAAAAATAAAACTGGAATAGAAGTAACAGATGCTTTTAAATCTATATTTAAAGAAGCTATTCCAGATAAGATACAATTTGATGAAGGTAAGGAATTTTATAACAAACATTTTAAAAAACTATTATCTGATAACGATGTAGAATATTTTTCAACACATTCAGATAAAAAAGCATCTATTATAGAAAGATTTAATAAAACATTGAAAACTAGAATGTGGAAATATTGTACTGCTAATGAAACATATAAATATATCGATGTGTTAGATTATTTAGTGAAAGGTTATAATAATTCTAAACATAGTTCTATAAATATGAAACCTATACAAGCTAGAAAAGAAGATAATTCGGAAATAGTATGGAATGATTTATATGGGGCGTTTTTTACACATGATTTTGGAGAACCTAAATTTAAAATTGGACAACACGTTAGAATATCTAAATATAGAAAAACATTTTTAGGCCAGCCGTAGGCTGAGCCTATTACTATACAAATGGAGCGAATTTAAATGACATTGTTTCCACACAAAATGCTCTTTTGCTTGCCAAGTGAGGGCATATTCGAACAAATCACGTATTTAAGCGTAATCCATTCTCGGAATCGTAGCGAGCAGAATTTTGAAATAGGGTCTCATAAAAATGTTTTCTGCATTTTTCACGAAAGTTAAATCGGGAAAATTTCAATTTTTATCAGCCAATCAGGAAGTTGTGTCTTCCCTGTCATTGGTTTATCTGAAAATATCAGCAGCTGTTCACGTGAATTATCGCGATTTCATTACTGGCGCTTTTGCGCATGACGTCATGTATCAACACGCGACAATACTTCCGCGTTCGCTACGTGTTCGCTGAAGCCTAATGTGGTTTGTTACAAGCGCTGTGATTGGCCCCACCCGATTCTGGCATGGCTTTAGCTTAGTGGGTTCGAATCCCTTGACGGGTGAAGATGATGGATCCTATCAATATCTATTGAAACAAATAAGTTTCCCGGTTGGGCAGCCGCGGATATCTACAGTACCGGATGTGTTCCGGTTCGATATTTCGAGGTTTCTTTGAATTTTGGAGTGATATTGAAATCCGGTAAATACCAGCGGTAGATTGTGAAAACCCATTGCATGATATTTGTATTACTTAGTCAACGAAAAGCGTCGGGGCCGCGCCAGGAGTTTTCGTGATTCAAGTAGCGCAATAGCCTACTTCTTCGAGTTCGTCCACCTCAATTTTCACTCCGCCGATCTCTGACACGGCTCTGTCCCCGTCGGCGCTGTGATTGCACTTTCGTACCATCAAAATTTTTTATTTCTATATCAGGGAGGTCTGGAGAATAAAAAAGTCAAAATTTGGATATCACATAGGCCTGATTTCATCGAATAAGTCGACCATGGTCGTTACGTTTCCGTACTTATTACCACCTAAAACCGTCTGAACAATTTTGTCACAACCAACATTTCGTTTACAGAAATCAGGTGTTCACGTGAATCCGCGGTATCGTCTACTGTTTTACTTCCGGGTTTTATTTTAAGGTTTAAAATTGTATTTCAAGATCGATTTCTATGAAATCTTAAGTTGATTTGGTGTTTGGGAGGAATTTTTATTTGCTCTACAGAAAATTCATCCTTGACAATTGCGCAAGGTTCGCGAAAAAAAGGTTTTACCAAATCGGGTGTATGACCTTGATATGCTAATTAGCCATGTGCCCGAATTGCAAATTCAATCAAATTTTATTCTGCCAAAAAATGTTAAATCCAATTCGCTTTCCGAGAGTTAATGGTATGCTGCATGGAACAAAGTTGTTTTGAGATGGGTCTTGAAGCTATTGAGGTCGAGAGATAACAATCTAGATAGTTCGTGAGAGTTCCAAAGTTTTGAAGACGCTTCAAGGTAATGTCTTGATATTTGTTTTATACGTGTATCTACCCTAGACACATCTTCAGGCCAAAAACTGGCCCTGTCAGATTCAAGATGGCCGACTGGCAGCCATTGTTGTTCGCCAAAATCAGCACTTTTTACACATTTTTGAAGTTTTCGAGGGAAATTTTGAAGACACTTTTATCAATAACCTTGATCATTCGTATATATTTGTATCCCCCGAGGGCCCATCGGCATGTTAAAAATTGAGTTGATCGGACTCAAGATGGCCGTACTGTGACCTTTTTTGTTCCCAAAAATGTCTATTTTGGCCTGAATTCTGAGTACTGTAGCTTTCTAATGGTGCGCCATGTTTCATTGCAATTTGTAATGGGTATTCTTTGGAAAGGGATCTTTTATATCCGAGAGGGTATTTTTGACCAGGCAATTATGACGCACTTGGCGGCCATCTTGGGGTCATCAGTACTCATTCGCAGGTGGAAAAAAAGTTTTTCCACATCATAATTGATACTTAAGCATATTTTGCTACTATAATCAATTGGAAAGTTGTAGCTCATGACATGTTCTATGATCGAGGTGAGTTTCAAGCTCATTGGTTTTTTTTATGGCCACCAGGGGGCGTTGCACAATACAATAACTTAGTATTTCTATATTACATTCGTTCCTGCTGTCTGTGTTAACACACGATTTTACTATGTAAATGATATTGAGCAGGGAGTGTATATTGATAAATATAACCCACAGATTACATCATTTATAAAAAGCAAATCTGACAGGCTGGCCATTGTGCCCCTTGGGGCTCTTGTATAAAGGTTATACCCCTAATTTTACAGAAGAAATATTCAAGATTAAAAAGATAATATTAACTAAACCTTTTGTTTATAAACTAGAAGATCTAAAAGATGAAGAAATATTAGGTTATTATGTTTATTATGAACAAGAATTATCACTTGTACGAAATCCAGATGAAATAGAATACAAAATAGAAAAAGTATTGAAAACAAAAACTCTTAAAGGAAAAAAGTATTCTTTGGTGAAATATAAAGGGTATGATGATAAATTTAATGAATGGATTTTATCTAGTAAAATTAAAAGAATAAATGAATAAAGATTTATTTATATTTGAACCGCATAATATGTTAGTTACTGGTGTAACCAATTGTGGTAAAACACATTTCATATTAGATTTTTTAGAAACTATTTATAAGAATCATTTTGATAATATAATATTATTCTGTCCTACTTATGAAATGAATAAAACATACAATAGAGATATAGTTAAGATAAAAAAGTTTATTATATTGAATCCTAAAACAGTAAAAGAAAATTTAGATAATTGTATTAAAATAGCAATTGATACTTATAAAAGATCAAATACATTATTCATTATAGATGATTGCGCAAATTTACATGATTCAAAAGTGAGAGAAAGTGAGTTATGTTATTTAGCTTTCTCTGGGAGACATTTTGGGATAACAACATGGGTTTTAAATCAAAAATATAATTTAATTGTTAAAGACTTCAGGGAGAATATAAGATTTCTAGTTTTATTTTATAACAAAGATAAAAAATCTATGCAACAATCATTGGAAGAAAATCAAATTATACCTACTGAGTTACATGATGAATATATGAATAAATTAAAGAATAATAAAGGTTCAAAATTATTACTGAGACTACAATTTCCATATGAATATAAATTTATAAAATAACTATTTATATATCTATTCTATAAGAGCTTACACTTTTATATTGAATAATCTGTCAATTTAAATGTTATTCATTTACATGATTATTTTAAGAGTAATAGGGATAATAGGCTTTCAGGTTAAAGGTTGAAGGGGCGGGTGAGTAAAAAATGAAAAACATGAAAATAATAAAAATTTCTACTTGAATTAGGAGTGAAACTCATAAAAATGAAAAATAAATTCGAGCGTGTGAGAATTTATTTTTCATTTTTATGAGTTTCGCGAGTAATTCAACTAGAAATTGTTATTATTTTCATGTTTTTCATTTTTACGAGCTCGACCGTTCGACCTTTGATCTGAAAGCCTATTATCCCTATTACTTATATGACGTCACGCGCAACAGCGCCAGTAATGAAATCACGCTTCGTGAGGCCAGGGGGCTGGTGGAAGCGAGTTCGGGAGTGATACCGGACCCCTGGCAAGCGAGGATGAAAGAACAAGGACTTGGTGTAGATGTCCCCCCCCCCATTTTCATGAAACAACCACAAACAACTCATCAATTACCAATTCGACAACTCATCAATTACCAATTCATAACTGCTAATTTTATTTACGTACGGTACATAAAACAAAATTAATACAATCCTCAAATTTCATGCATCATATTTATTAAGCAATCAAACCTACGATCTTAACACACACTCCAGTACCGTACACACTCACACTCACAGAACGCACTTACACTCACTCTTAATTATTAGACACTCTCACTCGCACCCAAACTACACACTCACTCTCACAATACACTCACTCTCACAGTACCGTACACGCTTACAGTCACTGACACTCACAGTACACTCTCACTCAAACACTTTCACTCACTGACACTCACAGTACACACTCACTCACCGTAAACGCTCACAGTCACTCACTCACAGTACACTCTCACTCTCACTCACCGTACACACTCACTCTCCCACTCACAGTACAAAGTACACGGTACACTGTACACAGTACACTCACTCATCTTTTATCTTGATCTGTTCAACATTTTTTGAGGTGTAGTCGTAGAGCTGTAGAGTTGTCTGTACATGTACCACGTTCTCTCTCTATATATATTTGTCAGTTGTTGAGGTGTCGAGGTGTAGAGCTGTAATGTTGTCTGTATCAAAACCACATTCTCTCTATATCTTTGTCAGTTGTTGAGGTGTAGAACTGTAGAGTTGTCAGTCCTAAAAGCTACGTTCTCTTTATCATCATGTAGGCTATGTTGCACCGCCATCTATCCACCAGTCCCTTTTGGATTGCTAAGTATCGCAAGGTACCATCTATAGACAATTTACGGGAGCTACCACCCGCTATAGTCCCCTATTCTTAAATCGCACCCCTGTTTAATGCCTTTTGTTTATCCATATTAATTCATCGAGACCGCGTAGCATCGTGAAATGTCCGTGTAAATTGGTCGATGTTTCGCGTCCGGTTATTCCGGGCCCGCATCTATTCTTTTTAACCCTTCTGGTTGAATTGTATTGTAATTATTTTGTATACCTTTCGGGGTGCGGGTTCGAACCCTTCTAACTCTATTTTTTTCCTAGAACATATTTCTTTGCTGATGTATAGCATTTATTTACCGTTTAATCATAAGTTGTTTTGTTGTTTCTTTCTCGTGTCCGCAGCGACTTTTTTTGTAGCCGGCGCGCGGTTGCCCGGCTCCGCCCTCATTGTCGCTGGAACTCAGCCAACCTCGAAGTCACGTGGCACGCGTGACCAATCACGCGTGTCCGAGCTTTGTTCCAGCCAATGAGAGCGCAGGGGGACAATCGCGTTCTATAAAAGGCGAGCAGCGCGCGAGATTGAACAACAAACCGTTCAATCGGACTCTCCGGGCTACTTCAAGCGCCGCCAGAGTAGAACACTAAGTCGATCAGTTACGCTTTCCAGTTTTAAGTGAAAAATGCAAGAACCGTTGCCCGCGTGTCCCCGTGTCCACCTTTGGACACCCGGACCGCGTATGCTCGCCTTGTGATAGAACATGTAATAGGTTATTGCCGCCCGCACATTGTCCCCGGGTTCATTGCGAGTAATAGGGATAATAGGGGTTCAGGCCAAAGTTCGAAGGGTCGAGCTCATAAAAAATGAAAAATACATTCTCGCACGCTCGAATTTATTTTTTATTTTTTACTCACTCGCCCCGTCAACCTTTAACCTGAACCCCTATTATCCCTATTACTCTTAAAATATTCACATATATGAATAACATATAAATGAATAATTTCTAAAATCAATTTTAATAGAAAATTTGATATTAAAATGGAAGCAAATAAGAAGTACTACTGTCCAACATGTAAAATCAATGTAGATAAATCCCAAAAAGCAAGACACAATAAAACTAGAACACATTTAGAAAATAAATTAAAGTTAGAATATAAAGATGATATATTAGAAACTAAATAAGATGAATTAAAGAATGAAAAAGAAATATATAAATGTGATACATGTAATCAAACATTCAGTGATAAAAGATATTATAAAGAACATTTAAAATCTAAAAGTCATATTAGAAATATGAATAATGATAACTTATTTTCATTATTTAACATTAAAAACTCTACTAGGTTAAAGCTAAGTTCACTGTAAAGGAGGAATCAAGATTTATTAAAATGCATGTTAATTAGTGATTAACTGGTTGTGACTTGCAACGATCAATCACAATTATCAATTTTATTGCCAAAAATGAAGATTTTTTTACAAATTTCGTCTGAGCAGACAGCTTTATAAGCCAGACTCTTCATTTGAGTTTTTTCATCATAAATGAAACTGGTATTTCATTAATTTCTTATGATTTAAGCAGGGCGTAGGTCGGCCTTGCGACGGCTTGTGATTCACTGCGACGCCTATCACTGCGACCGCCAGCGACGATTGTGTCGCAACGACTCATCGACCTACGCTCCCTTGCGACGGGTTGCGACTTTCAGCAACGCCAGTCACAAGGAGTCGCACGTGTTCTACTTTCTGCGACGCGACACGACTGTCACAACCAACCGACGCGCTCTTGCGACTGGCAGAAACAGTCGCACACAGTCGCTGACAATCGTATCGCAACCGACTTGCACCGAAACTTGCGATGCAACGCGAGGATCGCATCGCGTCACAAGGCTGACCTACGTCCGGCTTTAAGTTACTGCGGAGCCCCAGAAATATCTTTTTTTTCGTTCAAAAGACCTTTCGCTTGAAAATTCTTTTGTCGGAACAAAATTTAAAACAAAATTTTCGTTCCAACCAACAATATTCTGTTCGATTGAACCAATTCGAAAAAAACGTTAGAAAAAAGTTGAACAAACTTTTTTTTGTCCAAACGAAAGGTTTTTTGTTCGGACAATTCTTCGATTGAACAGAATCGTTTGAATTTGATCAGAATTTTCTTTTCAGAACATTAAGTTTTTCGTTCGAACAAGTATATTGTAAAAAGTTTTTTCTCCGAACCAAAAGTATTAAGTATTTCGTTCAACCGAACAGAATTGTTTTCATTCAAACATTCGTTCGAAAAAATTGTTTTCGCTCAACCAAATTTTTTTGCCGGGACAAAAAGTTTTTCATTTCAACAATAACAAAGCTTTCAGAATGAAGAAAAGTTTTGGTTCAAACAAAAAGCGTACAAGATTTTCTTGTCGGATCATTAAGTGTTTTGGTCGAACAGCGTGTTAAGGTCGTTTTGGAAATTTACTCGGTCTGGTATATTTTGGATTACTGTGTATGTCATTTGTCAGGACATTAAACAGAAGACGACTTAGGATACTACCTTGCGTGACTCGACTAGTTAGACCGACTTAATCCAAGATGAAGCGTTCCGTTGATTTCGGCTACAAGTTTTCGTTCAGAGATAATGCTGAGCCATTTCGGCAACCTATCATTGATACTGTTTCCTAATAGCCTTGTTTAGTAATGGCTGATGTTGTACCTTATTAAATGCTTTGTCGAAATCATAAAGAGTGATTATCGCCTAACCGGTTCCTGAACTTCGCTGAAAAAGCTGAATCATTGAAACGCTGAAACGCTGAAATAAAAACGCCGAAATTTCAGGGAATTCCCGAAAAACGCTGAAATCGTGCTAGGTACCGACAATACACGTTTTGAAATATTTTCCGGGCCGGTGTCCGCTGCCGAGTCCTGAACTGTGTTTTAGTCTCTACCTTCGGTTACAGAGACATGCATGGATAGTATGTGTGGAGTATACTTCCACTTGTTGGACAAATTAATTCGCTTGAAATCCGGATTTTTAATGCATACAGGCAGCATAATGAGGAAAACCCATTCACAAACCGTGCAAGCCAACTTAAACACTATGCTCAGTATTCCCTGCAAGACGCAAAATATCTTATTTGAACGTTCATGTATAAAACATGGAGCAACTTTTCGTTTGTCAACACGTTGACGGGCGACGGACTATGGTATTGATCCGCAACAAGATTTCGTAGTAGCTAAAAAATGTTTGTAATGTTGATTTCCTGAATGCGTTGGTGGTTATTAATGGTTTCAGACAACAAACGTAGTAAGATGTAGTAAGCAGGTTGTTGTTTGATGCTTTGATCTATCAGCGCTGACCATAAATCAGCCTGGTGTAAAAATAATTCTTTCTCGGTTCTTCTGCTGCGATATCTGGCAAACATTCAGAAATCTTTTTATAAACTTAAGAATAGACGGAACCGTATTTGGTCGGAACAATGGGTTGCATTAATTATGCGGCTGGTGAAAGAATCACGCTGTTACTTCATGATACTCCCGACTACTTTCTATAAAAAGAAAAACGGAAGTATGGGGAGATATTGTTGTTTTGCTTTATCCCGTATTGTAATCAAATTTATTTAGTATAACAGTTATAGAATGATTTTAAGAGAGATAATGGATCATAATGAAGTTCCGAATCAAAAGTATTTATAATGATTCAAAAAGAAATAATCAGTGGTACCGTAATTTGAGACAAATACTAAAGTTTCGAAAATATATTTAATTGGAATATCCTAGATGTTAATTGAGAAAAAAGTCTCTATAATCGCTAAAGTTTTAAGAAAATTAATTTGTGTTAAATGATAATACTAGCTCTCTAAAGTTTCTCTTGTTGTATACGGCTGTTGGTAACTCGCAGAGAATAGCTGTTCTCTCAACGATGATAAGCAAGGAGTGAGTAAATCATTCCGCGTCATGACAGGAGGGTTGGAAGGAAAAAGTTAGTTCAGCAAATCAGTTTCTCAAATAATATTAGATCAGCGAATCAATAAGGCTAAATTTTATATGACCAAAACAGTCATGACAGTTAGGTTGCTGCTCCTTGCCAAAAGTCGAGTGGGAGAGTCGGTATTTTAAGAATGCCGATTCTTTCTATAAAAGGGACCCGAATCTTGAGAGAGCAGACACTCGGTAGACACTCAAAAGACACTCGATAGAGATTCGATAGTTACTTGCTAAAAGCTTGTTGGGACTTGATTCAGGACGGGTTACCAGCAGGAGAGTGCAATAGGAATTTAGAGCTAGGATTTGGATTGTGTTTAACTGGAGAGCTGTGTTTAAATATTAAGGTAAATAAATTCATCTTGTATTGTTATATCCATTCAAAATTTCCGGTATTCTAGTTTACTTGGGTTTGTGCGCGGACACGTTCTCTCGCCAGGGACCGATTATTGCTTATATTATTATACGACTAAGGAGAGGATTGTGACCGGCGTATCGGTATTCTCTGAAGGAGGTAAATTAAATTTGACAGCTAGTTATATAAATGATGCAGCTTTTGGACAAAAGGGATCTAACTAAATTTCTTTTTAAATCACTGTGGAATGGAATGGATTGACGCCAACGACATGCAGTAGGCCCCTACGTATGGGTCATACTGATTAGCGTCAACCAATTAATCTAAATCGGGCAAACCATTCAATAACTGTGAATAATTTATTTGCTGTGGTGTGACAATAATTAGTTTTTTTTTTAAAGAAATGACATAGGCCTACCAACTGTTAGAAAAATGTACCGATTCTTATTTTTAGACTACCACTGAATCTATAAAAGGATGATGTTTGCCTGTGAACGGAATGAAGCGGTACCGTGAATGATAGTACCAGGTTCAACATTCACCATTTATTGCTAATGTTACTTCTACAGATCTAATCCCGGTACCACGAGCGCGTCATTCGAAATCTATGCAGGGTTCATAGATGCAGCGCAGGAGTAAGTCAAGTTGGCACCGTATACTTTGGTGCAGCTGAAAAGTAGTGATGTCTTTCAGAATTTCTTTGACCTTTTTGGGCACAAATTATTAACTTGCAGGAAATATCTTTTTCCTGTGATTTCAGCTATCGTAAGTTAGAACGGATCTGGAAAGATTTGCCGAACGTACCTTCGGTACGATAAACGAAATTTAATATTAGGCTAACTAGCTTTTCTGGTAATTTAAAACTGTCATTATGTTGATAAATCATCCAAATGATAATTCAGGCGAGTTCGAATGTTTCTTAAAAGGTTGTTTTGTGATATTTCATTTTAGGATTGTCGTGCTACGGTGCCCGTGTTCACTTTCACGGAAGGATTAACTCCACTACCAATGTACCACTGAAATTGACACATTGTCTCAGGGGGTGTTATGATTATTCCAAGAAATTCTGAATGTATAGGGTTTTCTAAGTCGGACCTCGTCTCAGTACTTCCAACTTCCCGATTCCGACTCCTGTTCCTAGCTTGAAATCGAGAAACAACAGTCAACCGTCCTTTAGTTGTGGTTAGAGGATAAGACTAGAAAAATAAAACCGAATTATTTCAGTATCTTTAGATGCATTTGATGCATTTGTTGATTAAATATTCCGCGTAGGAGAAAATTAGTAGTTTTCAGAAAACGGTTGCTTATTCAAAGTTGGACTTCTAAATCGGGGTATATTTCTTGGTCTCAAACTACACATGGTCTACCGTTCTCTTGGGCACGGACGAATAGCTCTGTAATACGTAGCTCTGTACTCCATGAAGGTACTACAAAAATTGCAGACCTGGCAGGAACTGATTTCAAATTTTATTGCAGTTTACAAATTAAGAATCATTTCAGCTGATTATGAGAAACAACGTATATCATTAAGCCCAACGCACACGGCACCGAAAAAAAAAACGTTTTTTTTCGTGAAAAAAACGTTTTTTTTGTTATGCCGTGTGCGGGGGAGGCAAAACAAAACGCCGAACTTAAAAACGTTTTTCACTAGCAAAAACGTTTTCTGAAAAACGTTTTCTGTTTCGGCTAAACAAATGTTTTGCCGTGTGCGTTGGGCTTTAGCCGATACAAAAACTGATATCAGTTGATGTCAAATGATAACTCACATGATAATTTACAGTTTATTTTTATTATAAGTCGCACTGACTTTGGTTCTATGTGCATTAGATAGGCCTATAGGTTTAAAACCTCTTGATTCACTGTAAATATAGGATACGGAATCCATTTATTACGATAATTTTCCGTGAGGCTTTAGAAGGCACCATGGTGCTTTCTAAAATGATTTCGTCTTGGTGTAGGGCCGGTAGGCCTACTGTAAATTAATAACATTAAATCAAAGAAATCAAAGAAACATTAAATCAAATTTAATCAAAGAAACAGAAAACGTTTTGCTAGTGAAAAACGTTTTTAAGTTCGAAAACACATTATTCGCATTTCGTTCAATTGACAAAATTTCCCATCCCCTGCTGGTGATCCGAATTTATCGAATTTTTTAATCTTTTGAGCAACGTAAATCGTTTTTATTTTGATTATTGTCAAGTTTTTGTTTTTTGCTATTCATTTTTCTTATTGATAAAACAAATTTCAAACGTGAAAAAGTATTACTGTATTGTTTCGATCTTCACTTATAGGTTTCAGTCGTGGCGGTAGATGGTCCAATTCTCTAAATTCCGTGTATTCTATTCTCCACGGCCAGAACCAAAAATCAAACTTTTGGGGTTTAATTAAACAACGGCAATAACCGTAGCATGAGTGGAAATTACAGTTGGAAGCTATGATTGTACACCCACTATGAACAGACCGCAAAGTAGGTATCAATTGCGCCCGAAGCACAAAATGGGATTCGAACCTACTCACACTGTATAGCATTAGCTCGTCAAAAGATTCCGTTCACAGGCAAACATCAACCAAATTGCCAATCCGCAATCGATCAAGTCGAACATGACGACGACCTTAAGGCATGTCTCTGTAACCCAAGGTAGAGCATAAAACACGGTTCAGGACTCGTCAGCGGACACCGGCCCCGAAAACATTTCAAAACGTGTATTGTCGGTACCTAGCACGATTTCAGCGTTTTTCGGGAATTCCCTGAAATTTCGGCGTTTTTCGGAAATTCCCTGAAATTTCAGCGTTTTTATTTCAGCGTTTCAGCTTTTTCAGCGAAGTTCAGGAACCGTCGCCTAACAGTCGATTTTCCAGAGTCAAATAAGACATCTGGTTCAGTTGTCCATGGTTTCAAGAAGGTCTAATTGACTGTTTGTCGAGCTTCCTCTTATAAAACTGTATTAACCATTGAACAGGATTCAAAGACTGTGCAGAAAACCCGTTATCGCTGCTTTGCAGTTATATTTAGGGTTTTCTGTTATTTCACAGAAAACCCTATTGATATCCGCGTGATTATTATTAGGGTTTTCTGTTATTTCACAGAAAACCCTATTGATATCCGCGTGATTATTATTAGGGTTTTCTGTTATTTCACAGAAAACCCTATTGATATCCGCGTGATTATTATTATTATTATTTTCTTCCACACTATTTTTGCCAAAAGAACATAGGCTTTGTTACCTTACCGCTGTTTCATATACAATCCATATAATATCGTTCAGCTCACTGAGATCTACAAATAGCCCGCGTGTTTTTTCACGAATCATCGTTACAAAAGCGCTGTCGGGCCGTAAACATCGAAAATTTAGCCCCATTCAATGGGGCGACATGTTTTTCGAGTCGTCATCCCGAAATCAACCCGCAGGCCGACTGTCACTTCGATTATCAATTCAAGTATAAATGAACTAATTTATTGCCGCAGACTTCACATTCAGTCGCGGTCTTCAAACAGTGATTTTAACAATAGCCCATTTTCCTCATCAGATCATATTACCGATACACTGGAAATTTACTACTTTAGATGTTAAAAGCACTGTCGAGCCGTAAACATCGACGAATCGACGTGTGTTACTACATCGTCGTTCCGGGGATCAGCTGCGAGTTTCTCCTCATCATGAGAATCAAATCGAGTACAAATTAATTTATTACTACCAGTGATTTGGCTGCGGGTTTCAAGGAGTTAGTTTAACAATACCTATTTTTCTTTACCGAATTAACCGTGTATTTACTAAGATAAATCTTTAGTGTACCGGGGAATCGTAGGCCTAAACTAAACACGCCGAAGAGATATAGCGGAGAAAAGCTGTTATGTCGACGAGGTATCAAAATAAAAGAATATATTACTTTATTCGGCCGCGGGCTTCAACCTCTATATCAATACCATCAATACTCTATATTTCCTACAGTACATACCGATCATTGTCAAATGCACAAGGTATTTACTAAATACAAGTATATAACACAATCCTTTCCGTATGCTGGACTCACACTTGACATTCGGAGTAAGCGTTCGCTGTGGGGGAAAGGGATCGTTCGCTGTGTCGCTTGAAGTGTTTATCGAGTTTGACGCGGCTTTAGGCCTACCGGTACTGAGCTTTACTGTCTCAAACAAACACAGTATAATTGTTGCGTTTATTAACGGACTCATTGGATTGAACTTTAAACAAAATTAACGATATTTAGGTGGGTTGTTATTCAATAGGCCTACGACCAATCTGTCCGGATGTTAGGCCTACATAGGCTAGTAGCCTCTACTAGGTTAAGCGTTCGCTGTGGGGGAAAGGAGATCGTTCGCTGTGTCGCTTGAAGTGTTTATCGAGTTTTACGCGACCTTAAGGCTTTAGTATGGTGGCTGATAAGGGCCATGCGTAAAAAAAACACGTATATGCAAATGAGGGCGACATTATGACAAAACGACAAAACTAAAATAACGCGACAAAACAATAATTTTGGTTTTGTCGCCCGGGACAATTCATTATTTTGGTTTTATCGCCCGCGACAATTCATTATTTTGGTTTTATCGCCCGCGACAGTTCATTATTTGGGTTTTGTTGCACGCGACAATTCATTATTTTGGTTTTATCGCCTGCGACAATTTTTTTTTGTCGCGGTTTTATTGCCTGCGACATTCAATATTTTGGTTTTATCACCAGCGACAATTCATTATTTTGGTTTTATCGCCCGCGACAATTCATTATTTTGGTTTTATCGCCTGCAACAATTCAATATTTTGGTTTTATCACCAGCGACAATTCATTATTTTGGTTTTATCGCCCGCGTAAATTCATTATTTTGGTTTTATCGCCCGCGACAATTCATTATTTTGGTTTTATCGTCTGCGACAATTTTTTTTTGTTGCGGTTTTATCGTCTGCGACAATTCAATATTTTGGTTTTGTCACCCGCGACAATTCAGTATTTTGGTTTTATCGCCCGCGACAATTCATTATTTTGGTTTTATCGCCCGCGACAATTTTTTTTTTGTCGCGGTTTTATCGCCTGCGACACTTCAATATTTCGGTTTTATCGCCTGCGACACTTCAATATTTTGGTTTTGTTTTATCGCCCGCGACAATTCATTAGTTTCGTTTTTTCGCCCGCGACAATTCAATGTTTTGGTTTTGTCCCACGCTACAATTCAATATTTTAGCTTTATCGCCTGCGACAATTCAATATTTTGGTTTTATCGCCAGCGACAATTCATTATTTTGGTTTTATCGCCCACGACTATTCATTAGTCTGGTTTTGTCGCCCGCGACAATTCAATATTTTGGTTTTGTCGCCGGCGACAATTCAAGATTTTAGTTTTATCGCCCGCGACAATTCATTTTTTGGTTTTGTCGCCCGTGACAATTCAATATTTTGGTTTTATCGCCAGCGACAAATGATTATTTTGGTTTTATCGCCCGCGACAATTAATTTTTTTGGTTTTGTCGCCCACTTTATTAGCTTTTGAATAATTAGGCCAATTAATAACGTAATAAAGACTTATGCTTTCGCCTATTTTGAAGTCGAATAATCTGATATAGTACGGAAGCGATAAAGGGCCTCGAGTTGTCGCGTTCAAACTCGACAAGTCGCCATATTTATGTCGATATATTGAGATATATCGCGTCAAGTCCACATGAATATGTCTACATATCGTGACGTTTTCACAACAAATTTCGCTTTTTTGCTCATTTTCCACGGGACAAGCCGTCATTTGAAGACATGTCTAAATGTAAGATGAGGACGCTAGTAATATGACGACTGAGTTTCAAGTCGTCATGAATATGTCGACTTGTCGCGAGGAAAATGGTCGAGAAAACAAAATATGTCGTCAAAACGTCACGATATATCGACATATTCATGTCGACTTGACGCGATATATCGCGGTATGTTGACATAAATATGGCGACTTGTCGAGTTGGAACGCGACATCTCGAGGCCCCTTATCGCTTCTGTACATATAGTGTCGAATATTAAGGTCATTTTGGCAGATTCTTTTTTTTTTAAAGTGATATTAAAGCGATCATTCAAGTGATCCTACTTAATGAAAGATCTACGGAAGCGATAAAGGGCCTCGAGTTGTCGCGTTCCAACTCGACAAGTCGCCATATTTATGTCGATATATCGCGATATATCGCATCAAGTCAACATAAATATGTTGACACATCGTGACGTTTTGACGAATTTAAACTCAGTCGTCATATCACTGGCGTCCTCATCTTTCAGCAACGCCAGTCACATGGAGTCGTACGTGTTCTACTTTCTGCGACGCGACACGACTGTCACAACCAACCGACGCGCTCTTGCGACTGGCAGAAACTAGTCGCACACAATCGTATTGCAACCGACTTGCACTGAAACTTGCGATGCAACGCGAGGATCGCATCGTGTCACAAGACCAACCTACATCCGGCTTTAAGTTACTTCGGAGCACCAGAAATATCTTTTTTTTCGTTCAAAAGACCTTTCGCTTGAAAATTCTTTCGTCGGAACAAAATTTATTTCGTTCGAACCAATAATATTCTATACGATTGAACCAATTTGAAAAAATCGTAAGAACAAAGTTGAACAAACTTTTTTTTGTCCAAACGAAAGGTTTTTCGTTCGAACTATCGTTCAATTGAACAGAATCTTTTTTAATTTGAACAGAATTTTCTTGTCAGAACATTAAGTTTTTCGTTCGAACAAGTATATTGAAAAAAGTTCAATCGAACAGAATTGTTTTCATTCAAACATTCATTCGAAAAAATTGTTTTCGCTCGACCAAATTTTTTTGCCGGGAAAATTTCATTTCAACAATAACATAGCTTTTTATTCGAACACATTTTTTGTCAGAATGAAGAAAATTTTTGGTTCAAGCAAAAAGCGTATTGTTCGATCAAACAGAATTATTTTCATTCGAACAAGGTTTTCTTGTTGGAACATTAAGTTTTTTGGTCGAACAGCGTGTTAAGGTCGATTTGGAAATTTACTCGGTCTGGTATATGTTGGATTACTGTGTATGTCATTTGTCAGGACATTAAACAGAAGACAACTTAGGATACTACCTTGCGTGACTCCACTAGTTTGACCGACTTATTCCAAGATGAAGCGTTCCGTTGATTTCGGCTACAAGTTTTCGTTCAGAGATAACTGCTGAGCCATTTGGGCGACCTATAATTGATACTGTTTCCTAATAGCCTGTTTAGTAATGGCTGATGTTGTGCCTTATCAAATGCTTCGTCGAAATCCACCGTTGAACAGGATTCTAAGACTGTGCAGAAAACCCGTTATCGCTGCTTTGCAGCTATATTTATTATTATTTTCTTCCACACTATTTTTACCAAAAGAACATAGGCTTTGTTACCTTACCGCTGGTAATACCGCTTCATATACAATCCATAAAATATCGTTCAGCTCACTGAGATCTACAAATAGCCCGCGTGTTTTTTCACGAATCATCGTTACAAAAGCGCTGTCGGGCTGTAAACATCGAAAATTTAGCCCCATTCAATGGGGCGACATGTTTTCCGAGTCGTCATCCCGAAATCAACCCGCAGGCCGACTGTCACTTCGATTATCAATTCAAGTATAAATGAACTAATTTATTGCCGCAGACTTCACATTCAGTCGCGGTCTTCAAGCAGTGATTTTAACAATAGCCCATTTTCCTCATCAAATCATATTACCGATACACTGGAAACTTACTACTTTAGATTTTAAAAGCACTGTCGAGCCGTAAACATCGACGAATCGACGTGTGTTACTACATCGTCGTTCCGGGGATCAGCTGCGAGTTTCTCCTCATCATGAGAATCAAATCGAGTACAAATTAATTTATTACTACCAGTGATTTGGCTGCGGGTTTCAAGGAGTTAGTTTAACAATACCTATTTTTCTTTACCGAATTAACCGTGTATTTACTAAGATAAATCTTTAGTGTACCGGGGAATCGTAGGCCTAAACTAAACAGGCCGAAGAGATATGGCGGAGAAAAGCTGTTATGTCGACGAGGTATCAAAATAAAAGAATATATTACTTTATTCGGCCGCGGGCTTCAACCATTTATCAATACTCTATATTTCCTACAGTGCATACCGATCATTGTCAAATGCACAAGGTATTTACTAAATACAAGTATATAACACACTCCTATCCGTATGCTGGACTCACACTTGACATTCGGAGTAAGCGTTCGCTGTGGGGGAAAGGAGATCGTTCGCTGTGTGGCTTGAAGTGTTTATCGAGTTTTACGCGACCTTAAGGCTTTAGTATGGTGGCTGATAAGATAAAAAAACACGAATATGCAAATGAGGGCGACATTACGACAAAACGATAAAACTAAAATAACGCGAGAAAACAATGATTTTGATTTTGTCGCCCGCGATAATTCATTATTTTGGTTTTGTCACATGGGACAATTCAATATTTTGGTTTTATCGCCCGCGACAATTCATTATTTTGGTTTTATCGTTTGCGACAATTCATTATTTTGGTTTTGTCGCCCGCGAAAATTCAATATTTTTGGTTTTATCGCCCACGACAATTCACTACTTTGGTTTTATCGCCAGCGACAATTCATTATTTTGGTTTTGTTGCCCGCGACAATTCATTATTTTGGTTTTATATTTTGTTTTTGTCACCCGCGACAATTCATTATTTTGGTTTTATATTTTGTTTTAGTCGCCCGCGACAATATTCTTTTTGGTTTTGTCGCCCGCGACAATTCAATATTTTGGTTTTGTCGCCCGCGACAATTCATTATTTTGGTTTAATCGCCCGCGACAATTCAATATTTTGGTTTTATCGCCGGCGATAATTCTTTATTTTGGTTTTATCGCCTGCGACAATTCATAATTTTTTGGTTTTGTCGCTCGAGACAATTCATCATTTTGGTTTTATCGCCCGCGACAATTCATTATTTTGGTTTTGTCGCCCGCGAAAATTCACCATTTTGGTTTTGTCGCCTGGACAATTCACCATTTTGGTTTTGTCGCCCGCGACAATTCATTATTTTGGTTTTGTCGCCCCACAATTCTTTTTTTGGTTTTGTCACCCGCGACAATTCGTAAGTTTGGTTTTGTCGCTTGCGACAATTCATTATTTTGGTTTTGTCGCCTGTGACAATTCAATATTTTGGTTTTGTCGCCCACGACAATTCACTACTTTGGTTTTATCGCCAGCGACAATTCATTATTACGGTTTTATCGCCCTAGACAAATCATTATTTTGGTTTTATCGCCGGCGACAATTCATTATTACGGTTTTATCACCCGCGACAATTCATTATTTTGGTTTTGTCGCCCGCGACAATTCACCATTTTGGTTTTGTCACCCGCGACAATTCACCATTTTGGTTTTGTCACCTGCGACAATTCATTATTTTGGTTTTATCGCCCGCGACAATTCATTATTTTGGTTTTATCGCCCGCGACAATTCATTATTTTGGTTTTGTCGCCCGCGACAATTCAATATTTTGGTTTAATCGCCCACGACAATTCATTACTTTGGTTTTATCTCCAGCGACAATTCATTATTTTGGTTTTGTCGCCCGCGACAATTCTTCTTTTTGGTTTTGTCGCCCGCGACAATTCATTATTTTGGTTTTATATTTTGTTTTAGTCGCCCGCGACAATATTTTTTTTGGTTTTGTCGCCCGCGACAATTCAATATTTTGGTTTTGTCGCCCGCAACAATTCATTAGTTTGGTTTTGTCGCCTGCGACAATTCAATATTTTGGTTTTATCGCCCGCGGCAATTCAATATTTTGGTTTAATCGCCCACGACAATTCATTACTTTGGTTTTATCTCCAGCGACAATTCATTATTTTGGTTTTGTCGCCCGCGACAATTCTTCTTTTTGGTCTTGTCGCCCGCGACAATTCATTATTTTGGTTTTATATTTTGTTTTAGTCGCCCGCGACAATATTCTTTTTGGTTTTGTCGCCCGCGACAATTCAATATTTTGGTTTTGTCGCCAGCGACAATTCATTATTTTGGTTTAATCGCCCGCGACAATTCAAGATTTTGGTTTTATCGCCGGCGATAATTCATTATTTTGGTTTTATCGCCTGCGACAATTCATAATTTTTTGGTTTTGTCGCCCGAGACAATTCATCATTTTGGTTTTGTTGCCCGCGAAAATTCACCATTTTGGTTTTGTCGCCTGGACAATTCACCATTTTGGTTTTGTCGCCCGCGACAATTCATTATTTTGGTTTTGTCACCCCACAATTCTTTTTTTTGTTTTTGTCACCCGCGACAATTCGTAAGTTTGGTTTTGTCGCCCGCGACAAAACAATATTTTGGTTTTATCGCCCGCGATAATTCATTATTTTTGGTTTTATCCCCCGCGACAATTCATTATTCGGTTTTGTTGCCCGAGACAATTCATCATTTTGGTATTATCGCCCGCGACAATTCACCATTTTGGTTTTGTCACCCGCGACAATTCATTATTTTGGTTTTATCGCCCGCGACAATTCATTATTTTGGTTTTATCGCCCCCGACAATTCATTATTTTGGTTTTATCGCCCGACAATTCTTTTTTTGGTTTTGTCGCCCGCGATAATTCATTATTTTTAGTTTTATCGCCCGCGACAATTCATTATTTTGGTTTTATCGCCCGCGACAATTCATTATTTTGGTTTTGTCGCCCGACAATTCTTTTTTTGGTTTTGTCGCACGCGACAATTCATTATTTTGGTTTTGTCGCCCGCGACAATTCAATATTTTGGTTTTGTCGCCCGTGACAATTCAATATTTTGGTTTTGTCGCCTGCGACAATTCATTACTTTGGTTTTATCTCCAGCTACAATTCATTATTTTGGTTTTGTCGCCCGCGACAATTCATTATTTTGGTTTTGTCGCCCGTGACAATTCACCATTTTGGTTTTGTCGCCCGCGACAATTCTTTATTTTGGTTTTATCGCCCGCGACAATTCATTATTTTGGTTTTATCACCCGCGACAATTCATTATTTTGGTTTTATCGTCCGACAATTCTTTTTTTGGTTTTGTCGCCCGCGATAATTCATTATTTTTAGTTTTATCGCCCGCGACAATTCATTATTTTGGTTTTATCGCCCGCGACAATTCATTATTTTGGTTTTATCGCCCGACAATTCTTTTTTTGGTTTTGTCGCCCGCGATAATTCATTATTTTTAGTTTTATCGCCCGCGACAATTCATTATTTTGGTTTTATCGCCCGCGACAATTCATTATTTTGGTTTTGTCGTCCGACAATTCTTTTTTTGGTTTTGTCGCCCGCGACAATTCATTATTTTGGTTTTGTCGCCCGCGACAATTCAATATTTTGGTTTTGTCGCCCGTGACAATTCAATATTTTGGTTTTGTCGCCTGCGACAATTCATTACTTTGGTTTTATCTCCAGCGACAATTCATTATTTTGGTTTTGTCGCCCGCGACAATTCATTTTTTTGGTTTTATATTTTGTTTTAGTCGCCCGCGACAATTTTTTTTTGGTTTTGTTCTCGCGACAATTCAATATTTTGGTTTTGTCGCCCGCGACAATTCACTATTTTGGTTTAATCGACCGCGACAATTCAATATTTTGGTTTTATCGCCCGCGATTATTCATTACTTTTGGTTTTATCGCCCGCAACAATTCATTATTTTGGTTTTGTCGCCCAAGACAATTCATCATTTTGGTTTTATCGCCCGCGACAATTCATTATTTTGGTTTTGTCGCCCGCGACAATTCACCATTTCGGTTTTGTCGCCCGCGACAATTCATTATTTTGGTTTTGTTGCCCCCACAATTCTTTTTTTGGTTTTGTCGCCCGCGACAATTCTTTTGGTTTTGACGCCCGCGACAATTCATTATTTTGGTGTTATGTTTTGTTTTTGGGCGCCCGCGACAAATCATTATTTTTGGTTTTGTCGCCCGAAGAAAATTTTTAAGACGCTTTGATCAATTACCTTGATATTTCGTTTATATTTGAATCTACCAAAGGCCCATCAGCATAAGAAAATTGGGTCGATCTGACTCAAGATGACTGTCCTATGACCTTTTTAGTGCCCAAAAATGTCAATTTTGGCCAGAATTCTAGGTCCTGTAGCTTCCTACTGGTTTTCCATTTCTCATTGCAATTGCTGATGGATATTCTGTAGAGAGGGATGTTTTATACCTGGGACAGGTATTTTTGATCAGCCAATTATGACGCAATTGGCGGCCATCTTGGTGTCATCAGTACTCATTCGTAGGTGGAAAAAAGTTTTTCCACAATTAATTGATACCTAAGCATATTGTGTTACTATATTCAATTGGAAAGTTGTAGCCCATAACGTGTTCTATGATTTTGGTGAGTTTCAAGGTCATTGGTTTTTGTATGTGGCCATCAATGGCGTTGAATAATACAATAACTTAGTATCGCGATATTATATTTGTACCAAGGCATATTTTGTCACCATGATCAATGGCAAAGTTGTAGTTCATGACATCGACTATGATTGTGGTGAGTTTTTAAGGACATTAGTTATTCCATATAGTCACCAGGGGGCGTTGAATAGTAGAAAAGCTTAGTTTTTCCTTATTAGATTGGTAACTAGGCATAGTTTGTTACCATGATCCATTGCAAAGTTGTAGTTCATGACATCGTCTATGATTGTGGTGAGTTTTTAAGGACATTAGTTATTCCATATAGTCACCAGGGGGCGCTGAATAGTAGAATGGCTTAGTATTTCCTTATTAGATTGGTACCTCGGCATATTTTGTTACTATGATCAATTGCAAAGTTGTATTTCATGACATGTACTACGATTGTGGTGAGTTTTAAGGTCATTGGGTTTTGTATATGGTCACCAGGGGCCAATGAATAGTAGAATAACTTAGTATTTCCATATTAAATTGGTAACGAGGCATATTTTGTTATCACAATCAATTACAAAATCATAGCTGCTCACAGGTTCTATGATTGTGGTGGGTTTCAAGGTCATTGGTTTTTGTATATGGTCACTAGAGGGCGTTATGTATTGAAATTGTTAGATTGTTGAGCATTTGAAACCACTGCCCAAGTGAGCATGGTGTCCCTGGACCCCTAGTTTGGTTTTGTCGCCCGCGACAATTCATTATTTTGGTTTTGTCGCACGCAACAATTCAATAGTTTGTTTCTGTCGTCCGCGACAATTCATTATTTTGGTTTTATCACCCGCAACAATTCAATATTTTGGTTTTAACGCCTGCGACAATTCATTATTGTGGTTTTATCGCCCGCGACAATTCATTATTTTGGTTTTATCGCCCGCGACAATTCATTATTTTGGTTTTATCGCCCCCGACAATTCATTATTTTGGTTTTATCGCCCGACAATTCTTTTTTTGGTTTTGTCGCCCGCGATAATTCATTATTTTTAGTTTTATCGCCCGCGACAATTCATTATTTTGGTTTTATCGCCCCCGACAATTCATTATTTTGGTTTTATCGCCCGACAATTCTTTTTTTGGTTTTGTCGCCCGCGATAATTCATTATTTTTAGTTTTATCGCCCGCGACAATTCATTATTTTGGTTTTATCGCCCGCGACAATTCATTATTTTGGTTTTGTCGCCCGACAATTCTTTTTTTGGTTTTGTCGCACGCGACAATTCATTATTTTGGTTTTGTCGCCCGCGACAATTCAATATTTTGGTTTTGTCGCCCGTGACAATTCAATATTTTGGTTTTGTCGCCTGCGACAATTCATTACTTTGGTTTTATCTCCAGCTACAATTCATTATTTTGGTTTTGTCGCCCGCGACAATTCATTATTTTGGTTTTGTCGCCCGTGACAATTCACCATTTTGGTTTTGTCGCCCGCGACAATTCTTTATTTTGGTTTTATCGCCCGCGACAATTCATTATTTTGGTTTTATCGCCCGCGACAATTCATTATTTTGGTTTTATCGTCCGACAATTCTTTTTTTGGTTTTGTCGCCCGCGATAATTCATTATTTTTAGTTTTATCGCCCGCGACAATTCATTATTTTGGTTTTATCGCCCGCGACAATTCATTATTTTGGTTTTATCGCCCGACAATTCTTTTTTTGGTTTTGTCGCCCGCGATAATTCATTATTTTTAGTTTTATCGCCCGCGACAATTCATTATTTTGGTTTTATCGCCCGCGACAATTCATTATTTTGGTTTTGTCGTCCGACAATTCTTTTTTTGGTTTTGTCGCCCGCGACAATTCATTATTTTGGTTTTGTCGCCCGCGACAATTCAATATTTTGGTTTTGTCGCCCGTGACAATTCAATATTTTGGTTTTGTCGCCTGCGACAATTCATTACTTTGGTTTTATCTCCAGCGACAATTCATTATTTTGGTTTTGTCGCCCGCGACAATTCATTTTTTTGGTTTTATATTTTGTTTTAGTCGCCCGCGACAATTTTTTTTTGGTTTTGTTCTCGCGACAATTCAATATTTTGGTTTTGTCGCCCGCGACAATTCACTATTTTGGTTTAACCGACCGCGACAATTCAATATTTTGGTTTTATCGCCCGCGATTATTCATTACTTTTGGTTTTATCGCCCGCAACAATTCATTATTTTGGTTTTGTCGCCCAAGACAATTCATCATTTTGGTTTTATCGCCCGCGACAATTCATTATTTTGGTTTTGTCGCCCGCGACAATTCACCATTTCGGTTTTGTCGCCCGCGACAATTCATTATTTTGGTTTTGTTCCCCCCAAAATTCTTTTTTTGGTTTTGTCGCCCGCGACAATTCTTTTGGTTTTGACGCCCGCGACAATTCATTATTTTGGTGTTATGTTTTGTTTTTGGGCGCCCGCGACAAATCATTATTTTTGGTTTTGTCGCCCGAAGAAAATTTTTAAGACGCTTTGATCAATTACCTTGATATTTCGTTTATATTTGAATCTACCAAAGGCCCATCAGCATAAGAAAATTGGGTCGATCTGACTCAAGATGACTGTCCTATGACCTTTTTAGTGCCCAAAAATGTCAATTTTGGCCAGAATTCTAGGTCCTGTAGCTTCCTACTGGTTTTCCATTTCTCATTGCAATTGCTGATGGATATTCTGTAGAGAGGGATGTTTTATACCTGGGACAGGTATTTTTGATCAGCCAATTATGACGCAATTGGCGGCCATCTTGGTGTCATCAGTACTCATTCGTAGGTGGAAAAAAGTTTTTCCACAATTAATTGATACCTAAGCATATTGTGTTACTATATTCAATTGGAAAGTTGTAGCCCATAACGTGTTCTATGATTTTGGTGAGTTTCAAGGTCATTGGTTTTTGTATGTGGCCATCAATGGCGTTGAATAATACAATAACTTAGTATCGCTATATTATATTTGTACCAAGGCATATTTTGTTACCATGATCAATGGCAAAGTTGTAGTTCATGACATCGACTATGATTGTGGTGAGTTTTTAAGGACATTAGTTATTCCATATAGTCACCA
The DNA here is from genome assembly GCF_964204645.1 of Tubulanus polymorphus. Taxonomy (NCBI): domain Eukaryota; kingdom Metazoa; phylum Nemertea; class Palaeonemertea; order Tubulaniformes; family Tubulanidae; genus Tubulanus; species Tubulanus polymorphus. The sequence continues at coordinate 13,304,902 of NC_134028.1, read as the reverse complement.
GGGGGCGTTGAATAGTAGAAAAGCTTAGTTTTTCCTTATTAGATTGGTAACTAGGCATAGTTTGTTACCATGATCCATTGCAAAGTTGTAGTTCATGACATCGTCTATGATTGTGGTGAGTTTTTAAGGACATTAGTTATTCCATATAGTCACCAGGGGGCGCTGAATAGTAGAATGGCTTAGTATTTCCTTATTAGATTGGTACCTCGGCATATTTTGTTACTATGATCAATTGCAAAGTTGTATTTCATGACATGTACTACGATTGTGGTGAGTTTTAAGGTCATTGGGTTTTGTATATGGTCACCAGGGGCCAATGAATAGTAGAATAACTTAGTATTTCCATATTAAATTGGTAACGAGGCATATTTTGTTATCACAATCAATTACAAAATCATAGCTGCTCACAGGTTCTATGATTGTGGTGGGTTTCAAGGTCATTGGTTTTTGTATATGGTCACTAGAGGGCGTTATGTATTGAAATTGTTAGATTGTTGAGCATTTGAAACCACTGCCCAAGTGAGCATGGTGTCCCTGGACCCCTAGTTTGGTTTTGTCGCCCGCGACAATTCATTATTTTGGTTTTGTCGCACGCAACAATTCAATAGTTTGTTTCTGTCGTCCGCGACAATTCATTATTTTGGTTTTATCACCCGCAACAATTCAATATTTTGGTTTTAACGCCTGCGACAATTCATTATTGTGGTTTTATCGCCCGCGACAATTCATTATTTTGGTTTTATCGCCCGCGACAATTCATTATTTTGGTTTTGTCGCCCGACAATTCTTTTTTTGGTTTTGTCGCCCGCGACAATTCATTAGTTTGGTTTTGTCGCCCGCGACAATTCAATATTTTGGTTTTGTCGCCCGTGACAATTCAATATTTTGGTTTTGTCGCCTGCGACAATTCATTACTTTGGTTTTATCTCCAGCGACAATTCATTATTTTGGTTTTGTCGCCCGCGACAATTCATTTTTTTGGTTTTATATTTTGTTTTAGTCGCCCGCGACAATTTTTTTTTTTGTTTTGTTCTCGCGACAATTCAATATTTTGGTTTTGTCGCCCGCGACAATTCACTATTTTGGTTTAATCGCCCGCGACAATTCAATATTTTGGTTTTATCGCCCGCGATTATTCATTACTTTTGGTTTTATCGCCCGCGACAATTCATTATTTTGGTTTTGTCGCCCAAGACAATTCATCATTTTGGTTTTATCGCCCGCGACAATTCATTATTTTGGTTTTGTCGCCCGCGACAATTCACCATTTTGGTTTTGTCGCCCGCGACAATTCATTATTTTGGTTTTGTTGCCCCCACAATTCTTTTTTTGGTTTTGTCGCCCGCGACAATTCTTTTGGTTTTGACGCCCGCGACAATTCATTATTTTGGTGTTATATTTTGTTTTTGGGCGCCATCATTGATACTGTTTCCTAATAGCCTGTTCAGTAATGGCTGATGTTGAGCCTTATCAAATGCTTTGTTGAAATCCACCGTTGAACAGGATTTGTCGCCCAAGACAATTCATCATTTTGGTTTTATCGCCCGCGACAATTCATTATTTTTGTTTTGTCGCCCGCGACAATTCACCATTTTGGTTTTGTCGCCCGCGACAATTCATTATTTTGGTTTTGTTGCCCCCACAATTCTTTTTTTGGTTTTGTCGCCCGCGACAATTCTTTTGGTTTTGACGCCCGCGACAATTCATTATTTTGGTGTTATATTTTGTTTTTGGGCGCCATCATTGATACTGTTTCCTAATAGCCTGTTCAGTAATGGCTGATGTTGAGCCTTATCAAATGCTTTGTTGAAATCCACCGTTGAACAGGATTCTAAGACTGTGCAGAAAACCCGTTATCGCTGCTTTGCAGCTATATTTGTTATTATTTTCTTCCACACTATTTTTACCAAAAGAACATAGGCTTTGTTACCTTACCGCTGTTTCATATACAATCCATATGATATCGTTCAGCTCACTGAGATCTACAAATAGCCCGCGTGTTTTTTCACGAATCATCGTTACAAAAGCGCTGTCGGGCCGTAAACATCGAAAATTTAGCCCCATTCAATGGGGCGACATGTTTTTCGAGTCGTCATTCCGAAATCAACCCGCAGGCCGACTGTCACTTCGATTATCAATTCAAGTATTCATGAACTAATTTATTGCCGCAGACTTCAAATTCAGTCGCAGTCTTCAAACAGTGATTTTAACAATAGCCCATTTTCCTCATCAAATCATATTACCGATACACTGGAAATTTACTACTTTAGATTTTAAAAGCACTGTCGAGCTGTAAACATCGACGAATCGTGAGAATCAAATCGAGTACAAATTAATTTATTACTACCAGTGATTTGGCTGCGGGTTTCAAGGAGTTAGTATAACAGTACCTATTTTTCTTTACCGAATTAGCCGTGTATTTACTAAGATAAATCTTTAGTGTACCGGGGAATCGTAGGCCTAAACTAAACACGCCGAAGAGATATAGCGGAGAAAAGCTATTATGTCGACGAGGTATCAAAATAAAAGAATATATTACTTTATTCGGCCGCGGGCTTCAACCTCTATATCAATACCATTAATACTCTATATTTCCTACAGTACATACCGATCATTGTCAAATGCACAAGGTATTTACTAAATACGAGTATATAACACACTCCTTTCCGTATGCTGGACTCACACTTGACATTCGGAGTAAGCGTTCGCTGTGGGGGAAAGGAGATCGTTCGCTGTGTCGCTTGAAGTGTTCATCGAGTTTTACGCGGCTTTAGGCCTACCGGTACTGAGCTTTACTAAACAAACACAATATAATTGTTGCGTTTATTAACGGACTCATTGGATTGAACTTCAAAACAAAATTTACGATATTTAGGTGGGTTGTTATTCAATAGGCCTACGACCAATCTGTCCAGATTTTAGGCCTACGCATATACATAGGCCTACATAGGCTAGTAGCCTCTACTAGGTTAAAGCTAAGTTCACTGTAAAGGAGGAATCAGATTTATTAAAGTGCATGTTAATTTGTGATTTACTGGTGGTTCTGACTTGTAACGATCAATCACAATTATCAATTTTATTGACAAAAATTGTGATTTTTTTGAAAATTTCGTCTGAGCAGACAGCTTTATAAGCCAGACTTTTCATCATAAATGAAACTGGTATTTCTTTAATTCCTATGACTTAAGCCGGGGGTGGGTCGGCCTTGCGATGGCTTGTGAATCACTGCGAGGCCATTCACTGCGACCGCCAGCGACTATTGTGTCGCAACGACTCATCGACCTACGCTCCCTTGCGACAGGTTGTGACTGTCAGCAACGCCAGTGACAAGGAGTGGCACGTGTTCTACTTTCTGCGACGCGACACGACTGTCACAACCGACCTACGTGCTCTTGCGACTGGCAGAAACTAGTCGCACACAGTCGCTGACAATCGTATCGCAACCGATTTGCACCGAAACTTGCGATGCAACACGAGGATCGCATCGCGTCACAAGGCCAACCTACGTCCGGCTTTGAGTGACTGCGGAGCACCAGAAATATCTTATTTCTCGTTCAAAAGACCTTTCGCTTGTAAATTATTTCTACGGAATAAAATTTATTTCGTTCGAACCAATAATATTCTTTTCGATTGAACCAATTTGAAAAAATCGTTAGAACAAAGTTGAACAAACTGTTTTGTTGAAACAAAAGGTTTTTTCTTTCGAACAATCGTTCGATCTAACAGAATCGTTTAAATTTGAACAGAATTTTCTTGTCAGAACATTAAGTTTTTCGTTCGAACAAGTATATTGTAAAAAGTTTTTTCTCCGAACCAAAAGTATTAAATATTTTGTTCAATCGAACAGAATTGTTTTCATTCAAACATTCGTTCGAAAAAATTGTTTTCGCTCAACCAAATTTTTTTGCCGGGACAAAGAGTTTTTTATTTCAACAATAACATAGCTTTCAGAATGAAGAAAAGTTTTGGTTCAAACAAAAAGCGTACAAGATTTTCTTGTCGGATCATTAAGTTTTTTGATTTAAAAGTGTGTTAAGGTCGTTTTGGAAATTTACTCGGTCTGGTATATTTTGGATTACTGTTTATGTCATTTGTCAGGACATTAGAAGACGACTTAGGATACTACCTTGCGTGACTCCACTAGTTAGACCGACTTATTCCAAGATGAGGCGTTCCGTTGATTTCGGCTACATGTTTTCGTTCAGATATAATGCTGAGCCATTTCGGCAACCTATCATTGATACTGTTTCCTAATAGCCTTGTTTAGTAATGGCTGATGTTGTACCTTATCAAATGCTTTGTCGAAATCATAAAGAGTAATTATCGCCTAACATTCCATTTTCCAGAGTCAAATAGGACATCAAGTCCAGTTGTCCATGGCTTCAAGAAGGTCTAATTGACTGTTTGTCGAGCTTCCTCTTATAAAACTGTGTTAACCATTAAACAGGATTCAAAGACTGTGCAGAAAACCCGTTATCGCTGCTTTGCAGCTATATTTATTATTATTTTCTTCCACACTATTTTTACCAAAAGAACATAGGCTTTTTTACCTTACCGCTGTTTCATATACAATCCATATAATATCGTTCAGCTCACTGAGATCTACAAATAGCCCGCGTGTTTTTTCACGAATCATCGTTACAAAAGCGCTGTCGGGCCGTAAACATCGAAAATTTAGCCCCATTCAATGGGGCGACATGTTTTTCGAGTCGTCATCCCGAAATCAACCCGCAGGCCGACTGTCACTTCGATTATCAATTCAAGTATAAATGAACTAATTTATTGCCGCAGACTTCACATTCAGTCGCGGTCTTCAAACAGTGATTTTAACAATAGTCCATTTTCCTCATCAAATCATATTACCGATACACTGGAAACTTACTACTTTAGATTTTAAAAGCACTGTCGAGCCGTAAACATCGACGAATCGACGTGTGTTACTACATCGTCGTTCCGGGGATCAGCTGCGAGTTTCTCCTCATCATGAGAATCAAATCGAGTACAAATTAATTTATTACTGCCAGTGATTTGGCTGCGGGTTTCAAGGAGTTAGTATAACAATACCTATTTTTCTTTACCGAATTAACCGTGTATTTACTAAGATAAATCTTTAGTGTACCGGGGAATCGTAGGCCTAAACTAAACACGCCGAAGAGATATAGCGGAGAAAAGCTGTTATGTCGACGAGGTATCAAAATAAAAGAATATATTACTTTATTCGGTCGCGGGCTTCAACCTCTATATCAATAGCATCAATACTCTATATTTCCTACAGTACATACCGATCATTGTCAAATGCACAAGGTATTTATTAAATACAAGTATATAACACAATCCTATCCGTATGCTGGACTCACACTTGACATTCGGAGTAAGCGTTCGCTGTGGGGGAAAGGGATCGTTCGCTGTGTCGCTTGAAGTGTTTATCGAGTTTGACGCGGCTTTAGGCCTATCGGTACTGACCTTTACTGTCTCAAACAAACACAGTACAATTGTTGCGTTTATTAACGGACTCATTGGATTGAACTTCAAAACAAAATTTACGATATTTAGGTGGGTTGTTAAATTCAATAGGCCTACGACCAATCTGTCCGGATGTTAGGCCTACGCATATACAAAGGCCTACATAGGCTAGTAGCCTCTACTAGGTTAAGCGTTCGCTGTGGGGGAAAGGAGATCGTTCGCTGTGTCGCTTGAAGTGTTTATCGAGTTTTACGCGACCTTTAGGCTTTAGTATGGTGGCTGATAAGGGCCATGCGTAAAAAAAACACGTATATGCAAATGAGGGCGACATTATGACCAAACGACAAAACTAAAATAACGCGACAGAACAATAATTTTGGTTTTGTCGCCCGCGACAATTCATTATTTTGGTTTTATCGCCTGCTACAATTTATTATTTTGGTTTTATCGCCGCGACAATTCATTAGTTTGGTTTTATCGCCCGCGACAATTCAATATTTTGGTTTTATCGCCCACGACAATTCATTATTTTGGTTTTATATTTTGTTTTTATCGCCCGTGCCAATTTTTTTTTGGTTTTGTCGCCCGCGACAATTCAATATTTTGGTTTTGTCGCCCGCAACAATTCAATATTTTGTTTTTATCGCCCGCGACAATTCATTATTTTGGTTTTGTCGCCTGCGACAATTCATTATTTTGATTTTCTCGCCCGCGACAATTCAATGTTTTGTTTTTGTCGCCCGAGACGATACATTATTTTGGTTTTGTCGCCCGTGACAATTCATTATTTTGATTTTGTCGCCTGCGAGGATTCATTATTTTGGTTTTATTGCCCGCGACAATTCAATATTTTTGTTTTATCGCCCGCGACAATTCATTAGTTTGGTTTTGTCGCCCACGACAATTCAATATTTTGGTTTTGTCGCCCGCGACAATTATTTTTCAGTCCACTTGGGACTTTAGTCCCAGCGGGCTATTGCGTTCACTTTTCGTCCGTCCGTCCGTGCATAGACGGAATCCAGTTATTTTGGGAAGTTTTGAAGACGCTTCAAGGTAATGTCTTGATATTTGGTTTATACATGTATCTATCCTAGACACATCGTCAGCCCAAAAACTGGCCCTGTCAGATTTAAGATGGCCGACTGGCAGCCATTGTTGTTTGCCAAAATCAGCACTTTTTAAACATTTTCGAAGTTTTCGTGGGAAATTTTGAAGACGCTTTGATCAATTACCTTGATCTTTCGTTTATATTTGAATCTACCAAAGGCCCATCAGCATAAGAAAATTGGGTCGATCTGACTCAAGATGGCCGTCCTATGACCTTTTTAGTGCCCAAAAATGTCAATTTTGGCCAGAATTCTAGGTCACGTAGCTTCCTACTGGTTTGCCATTTCTCATTGCAATTGCTGATGGGTATTCTTTAGAGAGGGATGTTTTATACCTGGGACAGGTATCTTTGATCAGCCAATTATGACGCAATTGGCGGCCATCTTGGTGTCATCAGTACTCATTCGTAGGTGGGAAAAAGTTTTTCCACATTAAATTGATACCTAAGCATATTGTGTTACTATATTCAATTGGAAAGTTGCAGCCCATAACGTGTTCTATGATTTTGGTGAGCTTCAAGGTCATTGGTTTTTGTATGTGGCCATCAGGGGGCGTTGAATAATACAATACGTTAGTATTGCTATATTTGTACCAAGGCATATTTTGTTACCATGATCAATTGCAAAGTTGTAGTTCATGACATCGTCTATGATTGTGGTGAGTTTTTAAGGACATTAGTTATTCCATGTAGTCACCAGGGGGCGTTGAATAGTAGAATGGCTTAGTATTTCCTTATTAGATTGGTACCTAGGCATATTTTGTTACTATGATCAATTGCAAAGTTGTATTTCATGACATGTACTACGATTGGGGTGAGTTTTAAGGTCATTGGGTTTTGCATATGGTCACCAGGGGGCGTTGAATAGTAGAATAACTTAGTATTTCCATATTAAATTGGTAACGAGGCATATTTTGTTATCACAATCGATTACAAAATCATAGCTGCTCTCATGTTCTATGATTGTGGTGGGTTTCAAGGTCATTTTAAATATATAAGAAAGTTATCAACATTGAAGTCAAAGGGAACCAAAGCCAGAACATCGTCAACATATCTGAGCCAGATTTTAGGTCTCGTTAATTTTCCTTTAGGTTGTATCATCTCTGATTACTTGAATTAGTCTCTTTGTCTCTGGATTGTATATATATCTCATAATTTCTGTAGTATCTCATTATTCCTGAAGATGACTATTAGGATATAGTCGAAACGTTGAAATAAACTACTATCTCGAAGTTTCATTTTCGGACTTTTTATTATCATTGTGGGATTCTCTCCTCATCGCGTCAACACGGATATTGTGTTCTACCTATCGTGATTTTCTAAGTCCTCTTTCCGAAATCTACCGCACGTTTCTTGTCACATCAATTATCAATTCAAGCATAGATTAACAAATTTATTACCCAAAGATTGCACATTCTGTCGCGGTTTTAAAAAACTAATTTTAACAATAGCCCATTTTCTTCATAAAATCATATTACCGATATACAGGAAATTTACTACTTTAGATTTTAAAAGCACTGTCGAGCCGTAAACATCGACGAATCGACGTGTGTCACTACATCGTCGTTCCGGGGATCAGCTGCGAGTTTCACCTCATCATGGGAATCAAATCGAGTACAAATTAATTTATTACTACCAGTGATTTGGCTGCGGGCGTCATGCAGTTAGTTTAGCAATACCTATTTTTCTTTATCAAATTAACCGTGTATTTACTAAGATAAATCATAAGTGTACCGGGGAGTCGTAGGTCTAAACGAAACACGCCGAAGAGATATAGCGGAGAAAAGCTGTTATGTCGACGAGGTATCAAAATAAAATAATACATTACTTTATTCGGCCGCGGGCTTCAACCTCTATATCAATACCATCAATACTCTATATTTCCTACAGTACATACCGATCATTGTCAAATGCACAAGGTATTTACTAAATACAAGTATATAACACACTCCTTTCCGTATGCTGGAGTCACACTTCAAATTTGAGTAAGCGTTCGCTGTGGGGGAAAGGAGATCGTTCGCTTTGTCGCTTGAAGTGTTTATCGAGTTTTACGTGGCTTTAGGCCTACCGGTATTGAGCTTAACTGTCTCAAACAAACACAGTATAATTGTTGCGTTTATTAACGGACTCATTGGATTGAACTTCAAAACAAAATTTTCGACATTTAGGAGGGTTGTTATTCAATAGGCCCACGACCAATCTGTCCGGATGTTAGGCCTACGCATATACATAGGCCTACATAGGCTAGTAGCCTCTACTAGGTTAAAGCTAAGTTCACTGTAAAGGAGGAATCAGATTTATTAAAGTGCATGTTAATTAGTGATTTACTGGTTCTGACTTGTAACGATCAATCACAATTATCAATTTTATTGACAAAAATGAAGATTTTTTTGAAAATTTCGTCCGAGCAGACAGCTTTATAAGCCAGACTTTTCATCATCAATGAAACTGGTATTTCTTTAATTCCTATGACTTAAGCCGGGGGTGGGTCGGGGTGGGTCGGCCTTGCGATGGCTTGTGACTCACTGCGAGGCCATTCACTGCGACCGCCAGCGACGATTGTGTCGCAACGACTCATCGACCTACGCTCCCTTGCGACAGGTTGTGACTGTCAGCAACGCCAGTGACAAGGAGTCGCACGTGTTCTACTTTCTGCAACGCGACACGACTGTCACAACCGACCTACGTGCTCTTGCGACTGGCAGAAACTAGTCGCACACAGTCGCTGACAATCATAGTTGTAGTTCATGACATCGTCTATGATTGTGGTGAGTTTTTAAGGACATTAGTTATTCAATATAGTCACCAGGGGGCGTTGAATAGTAGAAAAGCTTAGTTTTTCCTTATTAGATTGGTACCTAGGCATAGTTTGTTACCATGATCCATTGCAAAGTTGTAGATCATGACATCGTCTATGATTGTGGTGAGTTTTTAAGGACATTAGTTATTCCATATAGTCACCAGGGGGCGTTGAATAGTAGAATGGCTTAGTATTTCCTTATTAGATTGGTACCTAGGCATATTTTGTTACTATGATCAATTGCAAAGTTGTATTTCATGACATGTACTACGATTGTGGTGAGCTTTAAGGTCATTGGGTTTTGCATATGGTCACCAGGGGCGTTGAATAGTAGAATAACTTAGTATTTCCATAGTAAATTGGTAACGAGGCATATTTTGTTATCACAATCAATTACAAAATCATAGCTGCTCACATGTTCTATGATTGTGGTGGGTTTCAAGGTCATTGGTTTTTGTATATGGTCACTAGAGGGCGTTATGTATTGAAATTGTTAGATTGTTGAGCATTTGAAACCACTTCCCAAGTGAGCATGGTGTCCCTGGACCCCTAGTTTGGTTTTGTCTCCCGGGACAATTCATTATTCTGGTTTTGTCGCACGCAACAATTCAATATTTTGTTTTTGTCGTCCGCGACAATTCAATATTTTGGTTTTAACGCCCGCGACAATTTATTATTGTGGTTTTATCGCCCGCGACAATTCATTATTTTGGTTTTATCGCCCGCGACAATTCATTATTTTTGTTTTGTCGCCCGTGACAATTCAATATTATGGTTTTGTCACCCGCGACAATTCATAATTTTGGTTTTGTCCCCGTGGTTTTGTCGGAACATTAAGTTTTTTGGTCGAACAGCGTGTTAAGGTCGTTTTGGAAATTTACTCGGTCTGGTATATTTTGGATTACTGTGTATGTCATTTGTCAGGACATTAAACAGAAGACGACTTAGGATACTACCTTGCGTGACTCCACTAGTTAGACCGTCTCATTCCAAGAGGAGGCGTTCCGTTGATTTCGGTTACAAGTTTCCGTTCAGAGATAACTGCTGAGCCATTTAAACGACCTATCATTGATACTGTTTCCTAATAGCCTCTTTAGTAATGGCCGATGTTGAGCCTTATCAAATGCTTTGTTAAAATCCACCGTTGAACAGGATTCTAAGACTGTGCAGAAAACCCGTTATCGCTGCTTTGCAGCTATATTTATTAATATTCATTTCATCATTGAACTGAAATATAATCCAGGATTTTAGAAATTCATCTGAACAATCCAATAAATTTGTTAGTGTTTCTGACTGATTATCTTTACTGAATAATTTTGATAATCTTGAACTTAAACATTGTTTCAATTTAAAATTAAAATCTGTTCTTCACCTTTCTTTATGATAATTATTTTGATACTCATGATAATGTTCTATATTATTATCTTTCCATTCTCTCTTACATTCTGCTATATAATCTGAGTGATTTTCTCTCCATTGTTTATTATAAGCTTTCCACTTTTCTGGATTTTTTGCTCGATATTGTTTATTATTTAGTTTACAACAAGTTTTGCAATAATAAGTTTTACCATCTTTGCTAATATTACATTTATAATAATCTGTAAATGGCTTATTTATTTTACACTTAGAACATGACTTCTGATGTATATTAACAACACTATGCGTAATATTTATAGTTTGTGGCTGTTCCATTTATTATAGATATTTTTATTAAAAACTTAATTTGAAATATACAGTTTATTGTTAAGCTCATGAATATACATGTGATTTCTCAAACTTTTTTTATTTTTATATTTTTTATTGCATATTTCACAGCATTTGATATTATTTATTCGATCTGATAGATAATTTATATTTTCTTTCAATTCTGTATATCTAATTTTACAGCTATCATAAAATTCTAACAACTGTTTTATAGTATAAACTGAGAATGAAAATAAACCTGAAATCATAATAATTGATTTAATATTCTGTTGATTTTTATATATTAGATGTAATATTTCTAATAGGGCCTACCTTATTTTCACTCATTTTTATAGTTAAAATATATAGAATAAGTGAAATTAAAAGATGCTGTTTTAATCCTCAATATCATTTTCTAAATTAATTTTTTTATGCTTTTTATTTCTGTGATTGTTTCCATTTAACTTCTTTAATTTCTTGCTCAATTTAATATTTTCATTAATCAAATCCTTACTGATAAGAAAAGCGCAGCCAATATTAAACCTCCAGCCACTAAATAATGTTTCAAATCACTTTTTCCAATTGGAATGCTGAAATCATCCATTTATTTAAAGAAAAAAATTAAGTAATTTGAAATATCTTATTTTGAATATGAATATTTAGAGTTGAATTATAATTTTTGAGTTATGATATTTGAAACATACAGCTTAATCTTATTTCAATATAGAATTATTATTCATTTCATATTCGATATGGTTGATTGTCTGATAATGCTTTATTTATGTGATTTTAAATATTTGCCACCACAATAACAATACACTTTTTCATTAGGATTGAATTTTCTAAATTCATAATCTAAATTACATTGAACTGCAACATCTTTGAATGATTGTTCATTATCTAATTTACATTGAATACCAATAGGCCTATTTGATGAATTTTCATTATAGATGATTTGTTTATTATCAAAATTGAAATAATATAATTGTCTTTTTTCAATTCTTAAGTAAATCAAATCATTGTAATCTTTAGAAAGTATTATATCACTTTTTCTTTCATTGAAAGGAGTTTTAAGAATGTTTTCATCTAAAGTTCCTTTAAAATTTAAAACTGTATTAAATATGTTAGGATTTTTGATTCCATTATCCATCAGTTCAATAATTAAATATGCTACATTTGATAATATTTGATTGATTATAAAAATATGATCAATTTTATATTGTCTTCCATACACTAAATTTGTTGCTGAGATATAATTTCTTATGTTAAATAGGCCTAATGAAAATAAGTTATCATTATTCATATTTCTAATATGACTTTTAGATTACAAATGTTCTTTATAATATCTTTTATCACTGAATGATTGATTACATGTATCACATTTATATATTTCTTTTTCATTCTTTAATTCATCTAATTTAGTTTCTAATAAGCTTATATCATCTTTATATTCTAACTTAAATTTATTTTCTAAATGTGTTCTAGTTTTATTGCTTTTTGGGATTTATCTATATTGATTTTACATGTTGGACAGTAGTACTTCTTATTTGCTTCCATTTTAATATCAAATTTTTTATTAAAATTGATTTTAGAAATTATTCATTTATATGTTATTCATATATATGAATATTTTAAGAGTAATAGGGATAATAGGGGTTCAGGTTAAAGGTTGAAGGGGCGAGTGAGTAAAAAATAAAAAATAAATTCGAGCGTGCGAGAATTTATTTTTCATTTTTTATGAGCTATTACTATTGCGTATTGTTGTCCGGCCACGGACGACGTTGTCCCCGGCGGACATGGTTGTCCCCGGAACCCGCGGATACGTTGTCCGGGAGCCTAGTGTAAATAGTTAAGATGTAGAACGACCGTCATCACATAATAATAATGTATATTTAGAAATTATCGCGAGGTACAACGCCGGATTTAATTCGTCTGCAAAATAAATGTACATACAGTAACTATTTCTAAATTAAGAATGCCGTTTTGAGTTGTCGTGGACGTTTGGAGTGAGGAAGAGAGTCAGAGCAAATTAGTCTAACATTTGGGGCACGAGGAATCCGGTCAGCTGAGGAGAGGCCGGAGTCACGCTACCGACATTTTTGGCCGGCAGGGTTCCAGCTGAATTACTCGCCTCCAAGAGGAGGACGAGCGGACCCGGACGTACCCACCAACGGTGAAGAGGCACGAAGGGATAGGGGACGCCCCGAGAGGACCCGGGCCGTGTGAGGCCCAAGTTGGGTGGAGGCGGGACAAGCACAGCTGCAGGAGTTGCTTGTCCCCCGCGAAATCCAAATATTACAGAGAAGCTATTTTGGTTACCGTGTCCACGGAATCCGTTACAGTATCCCAAGCCCATCGGCGAGTGCCTGTAGACAGTTCTATGCGTGTTGATAGAACCTACACAGAGGAAGCTAGTTTGGGGATTGATACCGGACCACTGGTAAATGAGAATGACGCAACTACTTTTAGTACTAGTAGTTTCATACATGTGATAATAAAATGAATTTCATTGAACTCTACAAAATTCAATTCAATTCAATTCCACACATGAAAGAAATTTTCCGTCAACATCGTACATTTGCTGTATATTTGACGTGTCCAGTAGTTCGTGTCAAGCAGGAACTGTACTCTTTCTTCTCTGGTACTGTCGATTGTGCTGTCGTTTTATAGACACTTACGGTAAGCTCATATCGGAGGCTAGGGATTTAATGACATGAGGGTAAGATTCAAGGGTCAAGAATAGGGACTACTGTCTGTCAGTGTCAGTGTCTTCTTCTTCTTCCGATATCTGTCAACATCAACAGAAACCTGAACAACCGGCCATCACGAGTTATAGATGTTTTATTTGCCACGGCTCATACGTTGAAGAAGAGAATGACCAATGGATTGGATGCTCTGGAGATGGTTGTGATATTTGGGTACATTACCCATGTGTCAACTTTTCACCAGAAGACGTGGCCGTGAAAGATTATTTTTGCGATCTATCAAATACCTGTAGGCCTATATTCTACGTAATTCAGAACTAAACAGTTGATGGTAAATTTTTTTTCTTTTAAAAGGTTCATTTATTAGTTCGTATCATCAACATCGTTGTCCAATGTGAAACCTCGAATTTCACTTTGTTCTGTGTCCAAGTATTCATCGACTTCCTCACAAAAACTTATATATAGTGATTTAGGGGCTTTTTATCAAACTCTTTTAGGTAATATTCGTTAAGGGCTTCTTTAACATCATCATCAAAAATGGCTTCTAGTTTTTCTTTTATAATTGTCTTGAGTTGTTCTGTCGTTTTGTTTGTCAATTTTTCATATTCTTCTCTTTCCTCGCAAGTAATGAAAATGGGGGCTTCGAGAAATGGGACTGTGGATCTCGCTGATCTCCGTGTATCCTCACAGTTCATGTAGGAGTCAAAGTATTTGGCTCTCTTTTCTCGAGCTAAGGAACAGAAATTCTTTAATTCACGGTCAAGTGCAACTCCACTTATCGACTTGATTTGTTCAGCTTTACCGGGACATGAGAGATACTCCGCTCTCCGGATATGACACCTGAACTTCTCTATTTCCAAACTGTGACTCTGGTGAATGTGGAGTCCCCTATTTTTTGGATCGGAACAACCCATTTGTTCTAGAACCGTTTTTTGAAAACTAACGATACGATCGTGCTGGCAGCATGCTTGCTGCCAGTCTTTTCCAACGGGGGCTTTTGGTAGCCAGTTTTGAATTGTTCTGTTTATTTCTTCCAGCTTAAAATCAGGACCCTCGCTTGTGCCTGGTGTGCCAGAAGTATTAATCGAGAATGTCTGACGAACATGGCTTTGTACCATTTCCGGCATTCGAGGAAACACCACGTTAAACGAAATTTCAAGTTCCCTGTAAATTGGGTGCTTTCTTGCGCACCAAACCTTAGCATATTTGCTAAGACCGCATAGAGCCAACTGACTATCGTTGTTTCTTATACCATGTCTGTACATCAAAACGGAGCTAATTAATTCGAAACACATCAGCAATTAAAGCGTAATTTTCATTTCGGACTGATTTCCGTAAAAATTGTTCAAATCCACTTGCACTTATTTCAGGATGTGGTTTGATGAGTTCTTTTCTTACAAAAGGTACAGCTAACTCTCTAACCAGTGCATTATATGCTATCAAAAGAAGTGACCAGCTCTTGTGGTGATCACTACATTTACGAGCACACATAAGTGCTTTCTCACTTTTAAAATTCATGTCCATTGCCAGTTCCTTAAGAAAGATATCCCAGCATACATCGAATAGTCCTTTCACCATGTTCATTTCAATATGACCGGGACCCGGTAAAAGATTTACCCATTCGTACTGTAGACGGAAATAATTCGAATCGGTAAGTCCGTGGTACTCCGATAAGTGATTTCAAGGTTATATGGCGAACCATCACAGTAAATAGTTATCCATTCTCGGGTATCATTTTGGTCAGAATCAGAGTATTTTCCGATCTTTGCCTTTTTACTAATTTCCTTTAAGACTTTTCGAACTGCCTCGTAACTACACGGGTTTACAAATACCGGTTCAGAAACACTGGTTTCATTGACATGAACATGCATGTTCGATTCATAGGAACTTTCCTTTTGAGATTTTTCAATTATGTAACTTCCATCTGCTTTCCTTTTGGCTGAGAGCCTGACAAGTTTCATTGATTTCTGTTTCTGTTTCGATTTTGATTCAGTAAACGTTGTTTCCTCTAGTCCAAAATGTTCCAATTTCGACCTTTTTAGGTTTTTATGACAGTTTGGACAAATGATCTTTTTAATATCAATGTTCTCTTTCTGACAAGAATAGCATATTTTGTATAACTCTTCCTTCATCTTAGATTCAATCAACTTGTCAATTGAATCTCTAAACTCCCCAGATTCAAGATAACTTTGTTCGCTTGCGACATCTAATAAAATATCTGTCCAGTGTTCATATAGAAACCTCTAGTGCATTTGCTTGACATCTTCTTTACAGTCTATATATTTCAAAGATTCTCTAGTTTCCATGTCCAATGGTCTGAACATCCAGGATCCAGGTTTTGCTGCAGCGGTGTACTGAACTTTGCCGGTATTGTTAATTTGAAAAAAAGCGACAATTGTAACCACGTTGCAGAACATCTTATTTTCCAACATAACTTTCCATCGCCGCTGCAACACTTGGTTATTATCAAATGCGCATACTATGTCTCCTTGAAATTTCATTTCATCTTGAAACTGACCAAGTTCAGAAAACCATTTTTTCACTGTGTCGTAAGATGCATGAGAACTGGCCGAAAGTACTTTCATGGAGAGAAAACCAGCGCCAAATGAAAAAGAAAGTATGCTTTCTCTTAAATGAAGGGGCATCACATAAACAGGATAACTCAGGTTTGTTACCGATTCAACAGTTTTGCTCAATATGTACTGCTTTCTCGTGTCCTCTATAGATGATTGCGGCATAATACCAGATAAAAATTTAACTAGTGTACCATTGCAGTTTCTCAAGTAACTATTATTGTCTAATTCACTCAATGTTTGAAAATCTTTGAGTTCTGCTAACTTAACCACATCATTTTGAAGATGGGGCTTCAAGGATCTACCTAATGCTACAGCAATTTTATTCAGAGTTTCTTCTGCCAAATTTGTGAAGTCTAACTCCGGACACTCTCCTACCATTGGAATGACAATCACCGGATCCGATTGCGTACCGGTACAGGAATCCTTCTCGAACTTTTGATTTATACGTTCATCCTGACTCCACTCCCTTTTTGGTTCAGAAAATCGATCTTGCCGTGCCGATTTGAAATGTTCGATACATCCTTTGCAAAAACGCAACTCCCTCTTAGGGTTAGGGGGTAGTTTGCTGAACTCCAGAAATAACTTTCTTTGACTGATATTAAAAACTTTCGATATTAATATGAGATTTGCTCCTTCTTCTATGCCCCACTCCTGGTGTCTGTCATTTGCTGAACACTTAGCCTTGAAGCTCATCTTACTGGAAGACAAAGAAATAATAAATCATTTCGTTTCATTGAAAACAAGAAAATTTGAAACTGAGATAGGCTTTGAAGCTGTAAGAATTTTTTTAAACATCTTTTTTTACATCGTCGCGATGATGATTTAATTCGCTCGTATAATATTCAACAGTGATATCTTGACCCAAAAGAATGTTTTTATAGGTTTACATACCTGCTGTAAGTATAATTTATAACACTCTGAATGAGACAATCTAGCGTACACGGGGCATCATTTTTGAAAAATAATTTCTCCCAAACGCCACGCAGGAATCTCGTAGTACACGGTGAAATTGATTGTATACAAGTTTACTTTAACCTAGAAAAGATTCAGCTTCCCACGTGCAATGATAAAATACCACGGCTCTATTTACTGAAGGAAGGCAAGGCAAAATAATTGTGCGAGTCACTTCAAACAGTTGTAGCGATCGCCATCTATGTGGTAACTAACACATCAATATTGAGAAACAAAGAATAAGTTGTTTCTAGCCTTTTTAAACCTTATCCAATCACGAACAACGTAACATAAATGTTTGAGAGGCTAAATATAATTGGTCAGACAGAGTCGGAAGGTAGTCACGTATATTAACGGGATTTTCCGGATGTCACGTAAATTTACGGGATACCCGTAGAAATACATATGCAAGTCGACCTGTTAAAGGCTTCGATACTCTCTGCTGACACAGTATCTGCAGGTAGAGCGTTCCAATCCCTAACTGTTCTGGTATAGAAGGATTGTCGTTTGATTTCAGTACGGGAGAACTTGACTTGGAAAGCTTTCGAGTGCGATTCTCTAGTTTTACGGACAGGTGGAACCAGGCGTGTGCTCGTATCAACCAAAGTTTGTTCGTTGGCGAGTTTATACAATAGTGTGAGTCTGGCCTGTCTTCTTCTTTCCTGTAGTGATTGCCATTGTAGGTGGGACAACATATCTGTTACACTGGATCTATTGTGGTGACGATTTGTGACATATCTTGCAGCTCGATGTTGGATCATCTCCAATCGGTGTATGTCAGTCTGGAGATATGGGTCCCAGACACTGCTCGCATATTCTACAATGGGTCTAACCAGTGATCTGTAAGCTGTGTCCTTCACATGTATCGAGTTTATGTTAACATTCCTTTTCAGAAATCCAATCGTTCGATTTGCCTTTTTGCAAAGTTCTTCAATATGAGGTGTCACACCTGCTCTTCGTGCGACGTTGTTTTGATCCGTTATTTCGTTAATAAACTGTTGATTTACCTTTATTTTATTATGCATCAATTTGTTCAGTAAGGAATTTGCATTCAGAATTAAACAATGATTTTCCCTAAAGTTGTTTTTGTTTTCGTTTATGAGCGATAGTTTACTCAGCATATGATCGGGGTCATCCTTATTACCGAGATGACGTATTTTACCGAGACGAACCGAGATGAAATGAAATAGGCCTATAGCGTATTTTGGGTTTTCTGTTATTTCACAGAAAACCCTATTGATATCCGCGTGATTATTATTATTAGGCCAGCCGTAGGCTGAGCCTATTACTATACAAATGGAGCGAATTTAAATGACATGGTTTCCACACAAAAGGCTCTTTTGCTTGCCAAGTGAGGGCATATTCGAACAAATCACGTATTTTAGCGTAATCCATTCTCGGAATCGTAGCGAGCAGAATTTTGAAATAGGGTCTCATAAAAATGTTTTCTGCATTTTTCACGAAAGTTAAATCGGGAAAATTTCAATTTTTATTAGCCAATCAGGAAGTTGTGTCTTCCCTGTGATTGGTTTATCTGAAAATATCAGCAGCTGTTCACGTGAATTATCGCGATTTCATTACTGGCGCTTTTGCGCATGACGTCATGTATCAACACGCGACAATACTTCCGCGTTCGCTACGTGTTCGCTGATTGGCCCATTTACTGGGAAATTCCACAGAAGCCTAATGTGGTTTGTTACAAGCACTGTGATTGGCCCGACCCGATTCTGGCATGGCTTTAGCTTAGTGGGTTCGAATCCCTTGACGGGTGAAGATGATGGATCCTATCAATATCTATTGAAACAAATAAGTTTCCCGGTTGGGCAGCCGCGGATATCTACCGGAAGTGTTCCGGTTCGATATTTCGAGGTTTCTTTGAATTTTGGAGTGATATTGAAGTCCGGTAAATACCAGCGGTAGATTGTGAAAACCCATTGCATGATATTTGTATTACTTAATCAACGAAAAGCGTCGGGGCCGCGCCAGGAGTTTTCGTGATTCAAGTAGCGCAATAGCCTACTTCTTCGTGTTCGTCCACCTCAATTTTCACTCCGCCGATCTCTGACACGGCTCTGTCCCCGTCGGCGCTGTGATTGCACTTTCGTACCACCAAAAATTTTTTACGCCTTATAAAACGTTACCATTATGAAACCTAAACAATGTTAACCATTCAGCGTCATTTTACAAACGACAGCCGTAAATCGATGTGCAAAACGTCACAGGGCTATGTGTACACAAATAAGCTATCTGGCAAAATATTATTGACATAGATGTAGAATGGCTTCCTGTGATTATATAATGACCTATATTTGAACGTCGAAATGTTATATTGCATTGAATATCATTAGAAGACGTATTGTAATAGTAAAGGATGTATGATTATATCAGAAGCGGCAGGCATAAATAGAAATGATAAGTAAATCGGATTATTCGGTTAAATGGCGGATGTATACACGATTT
This sequence comes from Tubulanus polymorphus, assembly GCF_964204645.1. Taxonomy (NCBI): domain Eukaryota; kingdom Metazoa; phylum Nemertea; class Palaeonemertea; order Tubulaniformes; family Tubulanidae; genus Tubulanus; species Tubulanus polymorphus. The sequence continues at coordinate 13,285,159 of NC_134028.1, read as the reverse complement.
GGAAGTCTGATATAAAAGTCAGACCCTGACGTGGGCATGCCGGTGGAATGACAAAGCTATCTACGATGTGTGTAGGGCCGGCGTGAATTTCATCAGCGGCTACAAGCGGTCAATATGAAAATGTGTAAACATATAATTTCAATATTCAAAAGTTTTAGAAAATATGTTTGATATTAGGAGTATGCAGGTTTCTTGAGATTAGCAATTTATAATAGCATAGCTATCATATACGGCTCCGCGTCCTCTGATGGCATGTGTATTAGGTGACAATTCAATTCAATTCTTTATTGATCCTTATTACATTGAAATTTCGGGATAAAATTCCCAAATTCAATGAATACAAATTTTAAAATAAATTAATACAACATACATGACACACGGGTAATTCATACAGAACAACATAAGCATGTTATTTTAAATGACAATGTCTACTTCAACCCACCCAGACTCAAGACTCTAGGATATCGAGTGACAGCCAAACCCGTGGCCCGGGCCGGCTGGCTAGGCCACACGATATGCTCGAAGTCATGATGAAGCAGACATCAGAAGAGCTCGTTCTTCAACCATGGAGGCAATAAAGTTGCAGACCAGCTTAGAGGCATAAGTAAATGAAGTCGGTCGCAAGTTCGCGATCAATTATTGAGAATTTTCAATAAAAAAATTTAAACCACTACCGAGAGTCGAAGACCCGCTGTATCATCTACCCAATCGCCAAATCTCATAATTCCCCAAATTTCTTAAAACTTCGATTTCAAATTTGCAATTCCACATTAGCTTAGCCCAGAAATTATACATTTTTTTCGCAGGCGTCAAATAATTTTCTAAAATTAATTTTCTTGTTTATTTCTATATCAGGGTCTGGAGAATAAAAAAGTCAAAATTTGGATATCACATAGTCCTGATTTCATCGAATAAGTCGACCATGGTCGTTACGTTTCCGTACTTATTACCACCTAAAACCGTCTGAACAATTTTGTCACAACCAACATTTCGTTTACAGAAATCAGGTGTTCACGTGAATCCGCGGTATCGTCTACTGTTTTACTTCCGGGTTTTATTTTAAGATTTAAAATTGTATTTCAAGATCGATTTCTATGAAATCTTTAGTTGATTTGGTGTTTGGGAGGAATTTTTATTTGCTCTACAGAAAATTCATCCTTGACAATTGCGCAAGTTTCGCGAAAAAAAGGTTTTACCAAATCGGGTGTATGACCTTGATATGCTAATTAGCCATGTGCCCGAATTGCAAATTCAATCAAATTTCATTCTGCCAAAAAATGTTTAATACCTTGATCATTCGTATATATTTGTATCCCCCGAGGGCCCATCGGCATGAGAAAAATTGAGTCGATCGTACTCAAGATGGCCGTACTGTGATCTTTTTTGTTCCCAAAAATGTCAATTTTGGCCTGGCCTGAATTCTGAGTACTGTAGCTTTCTAATGATGCGCCATGTTTCATTGCAATTTGTAATGGGTATTCTTTGGAAAGGGATCTTTTATATCCGAGAGGGTATTTTTGACCAGGCAATTATGACGCACTTGGCGGCCATCTTGGGGCCATCAGTACTCATTCGTAGGTGGAAAAAAAGTTTTTCCACATCATAATTGATACTTAAGCATATTTTGCTACTCTAATCAATTGGAAAGTTGTAGCTCATGACATGTTCTATGATCGAGGTGAGTTTCAAGCTCATTGGTTTTTTTTTATGGCCACCAGGGGGCGTTGAACAATACAATAATTTAGTATTTCTATATTACATTCGTTCCTGCTGTCTGTGTTAACACACGATTTTACTATGTAAATGATATTGAGCAGGGAGTGTATATTGATAAATATAACCCACAGATTACATCATTTATAAAAAGCAAATCTGACAGGCTGGCCATTGTGCCCCTTGGGGCTCTTGTTAGGCCTATTATTTTCTTCCACACTATTTTTACTAAAAGGACAAAGGCTTTGTTACCTTGCCGCTGTTGTCGATACAATCCGTCTGATATCATTCAGCTCACTTCGATCTACAAATACCCCGTGCGTATTTTGAAGAATCATCGTTACAAAAGCACTGTCGGGCCGTAAACATCGAAAATTGAGCCCCATTCAAAGAGCCGACATGTTTTTCTAAGTCCTCTTTCCGAAATCTACCGCACGTTTCTTGTCACATCAATTATCAATTCAAGCATAAATTAACAAATTTATTACCCAAAGATTGCACATTCTGTTGCGGTTTTTAAAAACTAATTTTAACAATAGCCCATTTTCCTCATCAAATCGTATTACCGATATACAGGAAATTTACTACTTTAGATTTTAAAAGCACTGTCGAGCCGTAAACATCGTCACGGTCATCCTTATTACCGAGATGACGTATTTTACCGAGATCAACCGAGATGAAATGAAATATAATATATTTATTTATTCCTTATCGATTTTAACAATTGACATCATATCATATCAGTAATAAATGCCTGCTGGAGTCATATTTTACATATTTTGTCGGATATGTTTGTAGAAAAAAACTTAACTTTACCGAGATGAGATCGTCGATCAATCAAATTCAATGAAATTTTATTGCTAACCCAGTTTACATATTTGAAGTCAAAATTTTTTTAGAAAAAAAAATATGTAAAATATGACTCTAGAAGGTATTTATTACTGATATAACATGATTTCAAGGGTTAAAATCGATAAGGAATAAATAAATATGCTATATTTCATTTCATCTCAGTTCGTCTCGGTTCATCTCAGTAAAATACGTCATCTCGGTAATAAGGATGACCCCATCGTCATTCCGGGGATTAGCTGCGAGTTTCACATCATCATGAGAATCAAATCGAGTACAAATTAATTTATTACTACCAGTGATTTGGCTGCGGGCGTCAAGCAGTTAGTTTAGCAATATCTATTTTTCTTTATCAAATTAACCGTGTATTTACTAAGATAAATGATAAGTGTACCGGGGAGTCGTAGGCCTAAACGAAACACGCCGAAGAGATATAGCGGAGAAAAGCTGTTATGTCAACGAGGTATCAAAATAAAAGAATATATTACTTTATTCGGCCGCGGGCTTCAACCTCTATCAATTCCATCAATACTCTATATTTCCTACAGTACATATGGATCATTGTCAAATGCACAAGGTATTTACTAAATACAAGTATATAACACAATCCTATCCGTATGCTGGACTAACACTTGACATTCGGAGTAAGCGTTCGCTGTGGGGGAAAGGGGATCGTTCGCTGTGTCGCTTAAAGTGTTTATCGAGTTTGACGCGGCTTTAGGCCTACCGGTACTGAGCTTTACTGTCTCAAACAAACGCAGTATAATTGTTGCGTTTATTAACGGACTCATTGGATTGAACATCAAAACAAAATTTACGATATTTAGGTGGGTTGTTATTCATTAGGCCTACCACCAATCTGTCCGGATGTTAGGCCTACGCATATACATAGGTTAGTAGCCTCTACTAGGTTAAGCGTTCGCTGTGGGGGAAGGGAGATCGTTCGCTGTGTCGCTTGAAGTGTTTATCGAGTTTTACACGACCTTAAGGCTTTAGTATGGTGGCTGATAAGGGCCATGCGTAAAAAAAACACGTAGGCCGATATGCAAATGAGGGCGACATTATGACAAAGCGACAAAACTAAAATAACGCGACAAAACAATAATTTTGGTTTTGTCGCCCGCGACAATTCATTATTTTGGTTTTATCGCCCGCGACAATTCATTATTTTGGTTTTATCGCCCGCGACAATTCATTAATTTGGTATTGTCACCCGCGACAAATCAATATTTTGATTTTGTCGCCCGCGACAATTCATTATTTTGGTTTTATCGCCCGCGACAATTTTTTTTTTGTCGCGGTTTTATCGCCTGCGACAATTCAATATTTTGGTTTTATCGCCAGCGACGATTCATTATTTTGGTTTTATCGCCCGCGACAATTCATTATTTTGGTTTTATCGCCCGCGACAATTCATTAGTTTGGTTTTGTCGCCCGCGACAATTCAATATTTTGGTTTTGTCGCCTGCGACAATTCATTACTTTGGTTTTATCTCCAGCGACAATTCATTATTTTGGTTTTATCGCCCGCGACAATTCATTATTTTGGTTTTATCGCCCGCGACAATTCATTAGTTTGGTTTTGTCGCCCGCGACAATTCAATATTTTGGTTTTGTCGCCCGCAACAATTCAAGATTTTGGTTTTATCGCCTGCGACAATTCATTTTTTTGGTTTTGTCGCCCGCAACAATTCAATACTTTGGTTTTATCGCCAGCGACAATTGATTATTTTTGTTTATCGCCCGCGACAATTGATTATTTTGGTTTTATCGCCCGCGACAATTCATTTTTTTGGTTTTGTCGCCCACTTTATTAGCTTTTGAATTATTAGGCCAATTAATAACGCAATAAAGACTTATGCTTTCGCCTATTTTGAAGTCGATTAATCTGATATAGTGTCGAATATTAAGGTCATTTTGGCAGATTCTTTTTTTTTTTAAAGTGATATTAAAGCGATCATTCAAGTGATCCTACTTAATGAAAGATCACATATTATTTCTTTTTCGAAAGATGTACGGAAGCTTATATGTCAAAAGCGATAAAGGGCCTCGAGTTGTCGCGTTCCAACTCGACAAGTCACTATATTTATGTCGATATATCGCGATATATCGCATCAAGTCGACATGAATATGTCGACATATCGTGACGTTTTCACGACAAATTTCACTTTCTCGCCCATTTTCCACGGGGCAAGCCGTCATTTGAAGACACGTTGAAATGTAAGATGAGGACGCCAGTAATATGGCGACTGTACTGAAGTGATAAAGGGCCTCGAGTTGTCGCGTTCAAATTCGACAAGTCACCATATTTATGTCGATATATCGCGTCAAGTCGACATGAATATGGCGACATATCGTGACATTTTCACGACAAATTTCGCTTTTTTGCCCATTTTCCACAGGACAAGCCGTCATTTGAAGACATGTCTAAATGTAAGATGAGGACGCCAGTGATATGACGACTGAGTTTCAAGTCGTCATGAATATGTCGACTTGTCGCGAGGAAAATGGTCGTGAGAACGAAATATGTCGTCAAAACATTACGATATGTCGACATATTGATGTCGAATTGACGCGATATATCGCGGTATGTCAACATGAATATGGCGACTTGTCGAGTTGGAACGCGACATCTCGAGGCCCTTTATCGCTTCCGTACGACTGAGTTTCAAGTCGTCATGAATATGTCGAATTGTTGCGAGGAAAATGGTTGAGAAAACGAAATATGTCGTCAAAACGTCACAATATGTCGACATCTTCATGTCGACTTGAAGCGATATATCGCGATATGTCGACATAAATATGGCGACTTTGTCGAGTTGGAACGCGACAACTCGAGGCCCCTTATCGCTTCCGTACTTCCGTATATATGGGACCCGTACAAAACCGTCGCGACCTTTTATCACGACGAAATTATGTCGAACAAACGTGATATATCGCGATTTATCGACATAATTAAGTCGATATATCGTGTTAATATCATGATAAATCGTTATACGGATCACGCCTTTCACCAATCTCGACGTCTGTATCTCAACATAACCTCGTACCGTCGACATAATTATCACCCCTTTAGCTAAAATGTCGTGATACGTATGGCAATTTATTGAGACAATATCGCAAAAAGTCGACATAAAAATCACGACATTTTAAATAAGGTCTTCCTAGTTACATCGATATATTGAGATGGTTAACCTAATTTCAATAAGGGGACGCATACTTAATGATGTTTAATGTTAGATGAATATGAAAGAAGAAATGAAGTTGGCAGAAAAATTAAAATTACTTTATCATCACCAGAATCTGGTGGACATATTGAATGTTGGGGTTCAAGTAGAATACCCCAAATGCTGGGGCACAATAATAGTGTTCGGTACATGGTCGATGAACTAAATAGGTCATTCGCATCAATACTTTGTCACAATTGATTTGCGGTATATTTTGGATTACTGTGTATGTCATTTGTCAGGACATTAAACAGTAGACGACTTAGGATACTACCTAGCGTGACTCCACTAGTTAGACCGACTTATTCCAAGATGAGGCGTTCCATTGATTTTGGCTATAAGTTTTCGTTCAGAGATAACTGCTGAGCCATTTGGGCGACCTATCATTGATACTGTTTCCTAATAGCCTGTTTAGTTAGTAATGGCTGATGTTGTGCCTTATCAAATGCTTTGTCGAAATCCACCGATGAACAGGATTCTAAGACAGCAGAAAACCCGTTATCGCTGCTTTGCAGCTATATTTATTTATTTCAGCAGGCATTTATTACTGATATAATATGATTTCAATGGTAGAAATCGATAAGGAATAAATAAATATGTTATATTTAATTTCATCTCGGTAAAATACGTCATCTCGGTAATAAGGATGACTGTACAATTGCGTAGGCCTAATGCTTAAAAATCCACTCCGCGGACACTCGGAAACATTACAGTGACGTCATCACCTGCTCATTAGTATAACAAAATATGGTAAAAGTGCAGATCCGCACCTCTCGTAGATGGTTCAATCAATTAAATTAGATATCACTGATTCAGACCCAAAATGTCATAAGCAATTCAGGTAGTCATTTACCTGTCTCTGGTTTAGTTTCACGATCGGATATTTTCACAAACCACAGTCAGGAATGGGAAGGTCATTTTTGTATGCAATCTTCGTCAGCCAATTTGACTGACGAGTAATTTGCCTGGCATTTCATTGTCTCTTAAGATATCCGTCTAATTTTTGTTGTAATCGACGCACAACAGATTCGTAGTTTGTTTGATACCTATAACACCTCACCTGACGATCTTAATCCATGTGCAAATCGGCCGTAAAGTGAGAGTAAATTTCCGTCGAGTCAACAGCTGCCATTTTGAAAATTACTGGAGGTGCTGGCACCTGTGGACTGAGGCCAGGACAACAGCACAAACTAACGAAGCGAAAGGACGAAATTGAAAAAATTAAGAAATCAACACTTATTTACATTTTTCTTTTACCAGAATTTATTATTTCCTTATTCATTATGGAAAACACGATGACTTGATATATAAGTTGGAAAACCATCAAAAATAAAAGTTGTCGTTTCGTCTGGGAAGTTTTATATAAATCCTTGTAGGTCCCCTTGACTTATCATGCCACATGTGCAATACAGAGAAATGGCGGCCACTGGCGAAATTTGTGGAGAAATTAATTAATTTCTCAAAATAATGTTGATTAATCACTCGAAACATACATAAAATTGGATTATTTCGAAAGGTACCTGTGTTAGTTTGTGAATTAAGCCATTACCTAATTGTGGACTGAAGTGAATAGAAAGTATATTTTTGAAGTGTTACTTTTTTCAACCGTGTTTTGGCCCTTGTCATCCCTAGCATTGGTATAAGCCCATCCGATTATAAAAAGCTTACCACCAACGATTAGGTAACTAACTACAATTCAGGACACTGGTTTATTTTATGGTATCTACACTAGAAAGTGCATTTTAGCCTGGATTTTGTCTCGAGATCGTCATGATTTTTGAACCAGACGCCATATTGGATGGGTCAATCTAAAGTGAAGATTTGTTTCGAATATTTGCTGAAACAATATTTCATGACCCACTCATTTTGAGGAAGAAAAATATAAATTTCTTGTCTATTTCAACGATGATATCTTGAAATTTGGTTTGCATTAATAACCCCAGTGACAGTTGACAAAAATTTGATTAGTTTTATGTACTGATTACCCTCACATCATTTCAGTAATAACTTAAGACAAATCTTCACTTCAGATTTTCTAATCCAATATGGCGTCCTATCGAAAGAACGTCAAGATGCTGAGATAAAAACCGGGCCAAAAATCTGCTTTCTAGAAGAGATATCATAAAATAAATCACTGCATTTGATTCTGTGAGACATTCTGAAGTTAGAACAGTGATTTGTAATTCAGTAGATAGGTCAATCAAGAGAGGTGCGGATCTGCACTTTTACCCAAATTACAGCAGGTGGTGCCACGTGACGGGCCAGAAAAGCCCGAACAAACAAATTTATGCAAATTCCTTACTGAACAAATTGATGCATAATATTCGCAGATCAACTGATTATTAACGAAATTACGGACTAAAACCAGGGTTCGTCGCGGTGCTTGAAAAGCTTGAAATGGCTTGAATTTGAGAAATACTACTCAAGCGCTTGAAAACAGCTTGAAAATAGATCGAAAGCTTGAAATAATTATTTTAGACTTGAAATAAAAAGATATGGCTTGAAATGTTTGATTATCACAAATTTTCTTCTTCGCGAATTTTTTTCGATGAAATCGCAGACAGAATATGTTCTTGAGTCGTTTCTATGCGTGCATCATGTTTGTGGCATCCATAAAGAAATTAATTGAATTGTATTAAATCGCGAGACTCACTTGCACTGCGACTTATGGTGAAACTCTCCGGTGTCTGGAGACTTGAACATATGGGGAAATTTCAGTCATGCATGTTATCGAGCATTGATGTAAAATGGCATTGAAATCCCACACCAGGTGTGAGAGCCATGTTGAAGGCACCGCGACCTAGTCAAAGTCATTGAACATTTTAAATTTCGTATTAGGCCATCCAAAAATAATGGTCTGTTTGCCGTCACCCGACCTACCCGACTTCAAAGGTACCAAGTGGAAACTTTTTTCTTGGATTCATTGAAATAAATTTTATTTTTGATACAAATGGCCAACCCACTGCCGATGTATGAGCTATGTATGTTTGAAGTTAAGTGTGCATTGTGTGAAAACATGCCTCGACTATAGTTGAAGTTTTCCAAAAAACTGGCAGTGTTCTAATAAGCTGCCATTCATTCTTAGTGACTATATTAAAGCTGGTAATGTTATAGCGTGCATATATTAAGTCTACTGTTTCATTTGGAATGCAGATTTGGGATATTATTTCCACTAAAAGAGGTGATAATAAATTTGTTGTTTTTTTTGCCCCAAAATTTTGCAAAAAAAAATGATTCTTCCTTCCTACTGACTTATCCCAAAAATTTTAGTAGGTGTAACGGCAAAACAGAAAATTAATTTGGGATGGCCTAATATCCAAATCTTGATTGATATGAATATCTAAGCTAGGAAATGCTGAAAATCATTGTGATAAACGGGTTTCATCTCAAACAGAATCGTATCAACTCTGAGGTTCCACTGGAATCAAAATTTTACCTTTTTTAAACATTTTTATACGAACCTGTTAGAAATAGGCAAATTGGCTGCGACTGTCGAAAATTGCTTCCAACGTGCCTTAAAAATAGCTTGAAAATAGTATAAATCTAGCTTGAAATGGCTTGAATTTCACCTGAGCTTGAGACAATGAACCCTGAAAACATCGCACGGAGAGCAGGTGTGACAGACAGTAGGTCGTTTACACAACTTATATCAACCCGCCATCTAAATAATTACCACCACTGTTATCAGTCAGGAACACTTTCCAAAAACGGCTTATTCTGCCTATTTCGGCGTTTTCTGCCAATAACGGCAGAATCAGCCATTTTATCAGCCACTCAGTTTTGAAACTTTCACAGTCGTTTATGGCTTAATCAGCCAGTTTCAGCTCACTAAGTTTCGAGTTTTGCTTTAAAGTTGACCATTAACAGTCTGTGACTGGTAAAAACACTCTTTTGGACCTTTTGACTTAAGTACATGTTTATGAAAATTGATCTGACTTAAAACTGCATCCTTTACGCTACCTTATGTTGGGCTAATTTATCAAGTTCATCGTCAACCACGGATTGACTTACCCAGATTGTGCCACATTTCGTGGACATATTGGTGGTAGCATTGACCTTTTTGGTTTACCTTTGTCAGCGATATGATGTTGGCATTGAGCCAATTCATGTAAAATCGCAGTACTTTTTTATGTGAGCATTTGTTTCATTGGTTCGTGGCTTAAACAACGTATAATCGATGCGATTGAAGACATGGCGAACCTCCGTCGATGACATGGTCAACTGAGTTAAAATTCTACGAAAAACTGTTTTTGGCAGGAAAATTCTTAGCTCTCGCGTATAAAATTGCAATGACCTCGATTGGGGGGCGTCGTCTCTACGAGCGAATGTGATTGGCTGTTTTTGGGATATACGGGGAATTCCGGCGCTACTAAAATAATTATGGGAAAGCCATAGAATGGCGTACGTTTCATTGGACTAGGTGCCGTATACGTACGTGCCGATTTCAATTGCTCATTGCTGGTGAGGATGTAATTATTTCACTCATCTGCCATGATATTGTTTCATTTTAATACCCGGTGATTGTTTTGATTGACATTGAAGTGTAAGCGAATATTCACTTACACGAGGCCTCCACATGCACGCAGAGTGCTATACCACACACACTAGCTTGTACAGTACACTACTAAGGGTGATGCTGTAACGCGTGCACATTTGACATGAAAAAAGGCTGAATAATCGTAGCAGAAGATGAGCACTGTGTTTTCTGTTCGATAGAATTTGTAATAGGCCTAAATTGTAATTTCTTGTGACCTGAAAATACTAAGCAGCAAACTATAAGGTCTGTCGTTGTCTGAATATTGTAGTGGTAAATTCCAGAATTTAAAACGATCTAATAGCCGATTTCTTCTGTACCGGTATTTTAGCTTCCGTGACCAACATTGGAAGAGGTTTCCAAGACCCAATATTCAGCCACTCTCTGATAGGCCTATGTGACATCATATGAATTTTAGGCCATCCCAAAATAATGATCTGTTTGCCGTAACCCGACCAACCCGACTTCAAAGGTACCGAGTGTAAACTTTTTTCTGGGATTCATTGAAATAGATTTTATTTTTGATAAAAACGGCCGACCGACACACTGCCGACTATGAGCAACGTATGTTTGAATTCAAGTGTGCATCGTGTGACAACATGCCTTGACATGTGGCCTAGTTTACGTTTTCCAGGAAACTGGCAGTGTTCCAATAAGCTGCCATTCATTCTAATAGTGACTATATTAAAGCTGGTAACGTAAAAGCGCGCACATACCGTCAAAACCGGCGTATAAGTCTACGCAGCGTATAAGTCGAGGTCGATTTTTAGACCTACATTTCATGATTTTAACATATATCCGGCTTATAAGTAGAGTCCCTTCTCTTAGAAGAATAATTACTTGTATCATATTAAATAGTTTGTTTTGATAACGATGTGCACCACGCGTCAGCCTGATTGCTGCAGTGCGTTAATCAATAGACTGTTACACACACACTCAGGTATAATACACTACCATACAGTGATACAGTAGTGTGAGTCACACGCTATATATAGCCTAATGTATTAAGCGCTGCTATGAGCGCGCATATATGAATACATCGTTTTAAATGAAGCTGTGTCAAAATGAAAGAAGTTTTTTTTCATTAAATAAATTTATTTATCATGAATAATTATTCAAACTGTTATAGCAGTGAGAAGATGAACAGTGTCTTTTTTGTCTGGTAGAATCAATATTTCTTGTGACCTGAAAATACTTAGTAGAAAACTGTACTCGGCGTATAAGTCGAGGTCAATAATTAAGTGGTAAAATCAAGGGTTAAAAACTCGACTTATACGCCGGTTTTTACGGTATTCAATGTACTGTATCATTTTTAACACATAGGCCTAGATGACGCTCTGAACGAACTTATAATTTTAGATTAATTCTCGAAATCTACGCTATTAGACAAATTTCCCGTGCACAACGTAGATGATTTTTGCGATATTGTTTCCATGTAAAAAGGTGATAAATTTGGTTTTTTTTTGCAAAAAAATTTCTACCTACCTACCGACTCATCCTGAAAAGTTGAGTCTGTGTTATAGCAAACAGACAATTATTTTGGGCCTTATTTGAATATTTTTTTATATTGTGAAACATATTTTTTTTTTGAAAATATAAAATAGTTTCCCTGCCGCGCCTACCTGTACCCTACAAACTTTTGGACGTGGACCGTAACCAAATGTATATCTTTGTGCTTATTTGACTACAAAATAATTCTTTAAGTAAGATAAAATACAATATAAACTTGTGGAACTTTGAAGTCATGAATTAAAAAGATTTTTCAAGCAATGCCCTTATTCCAAACAACCTCTAGCTTTCAAGGTAAACCACACTTTGCCCATGGGCAATTTATTAAACGATCGTGATAATCTTGAGACAAAATCCAGGCTAAAAATCTACTTTCCAGTAAGATATCATAAAATAAAAAGCTGTTTTGAATTCCAGATGACATTCTGGGTCTGAAACAGTGATATTCCCGTCAATACATTCCCTGTAAAACATACATAGCCAAAACTAGCTTGGCCGGAAAACCCGCCAGGAATTAACGACTTTGAGACCGAGCGGTGGCGCCCTCCACCTGAAACCGCCATCTTTTTTCACTGGAGGGGACCCGCGTTGTCTTCCTTCTTTGTGTGGTAGGAAAATCGAGTTAAATCAACCCTATAGACGTTTGTGTGTGGACCTTTGTATGGTGACAATAGAAGGACAACAGTGGGGAATCGTTGATTGTTCAGTCAGCTCTCGGTGAGAGTTCTTTTCATGAATTCTGAATTTGGAAAATTTAGATTTATCGATTGATCCCTTCCTTCTCCAGTCGCTCATGATCGTTATAAGCTCAATTTTATCAGTACACACTACTCCCCTCTGGGTTGTCCGTAGGCCTAAGTTCTGTTTTATATCTCGTGGTGTAATTTGTCGTTCGATTTAATCGATTCCGTATTAATAGATATAAATGTATGATTTTTGCACTTCGTTTTATATCTGTATTAAAAGTGTACTTAAATTTCAGTAAAATGTCAAACGGTGTTTCTGTACCAAAGGGTCAGAAGCGGTGTTCGGGTGCCACATGCACCGAATTTTTAGGCATCTGGGACTTGCACCCCACCTGCCAAAAATGTCGTTCTACTCAGAAAGGATCTGCTTGTTCAAGATCAGTTAGATGTTCGGTTTTCTAGGGTTGGGAGGAGTCCACCTGGAAACCGGCGAACAAATCCTGCTCCTACGTTTCGCTTAAATCGAAGTCTAAAGCAGCAGACATGTCTGTTGCTTCGGAGGTTTCTATGGCTCCATTGGTCCCGGTCAGACCTACAAGCTCACAGAATCCTGTCGTTACCTAGGAGCAGCCAGTTCCTGGCAACAGAAAATCGGTCGACCAAGTGCCGGCTCAGCCCCGGGAAATCCCCCGGTCCCGATCACCCATAGGTGCAAACGTTCCCGTTTGCCCAATTGGGCATCTCTCACCCGTGCCCAAATGTACAGGGATTATGAGAGGTATCGTATAAGGCACTCGTCTCCAGTACCTCGCTATCAATCCTGTTCACGCTCACCTATAGTGCGTTCGGCGTCGTGCCAACCGTCATCCTCCGAAGATATGTCATCGGTGTTAGCGGCTATTAAGCTTCAGATGTCTGTTCCTGGCGGAATTGCGGTCTCTGCACTCGAAACAAGGGGTGTTAGATAATCCTCCGGTCTCCGAGGAGGATTTCTCCCACGAGTTAGGGCTCGATCGAGACAACGATTTTGATGAGGAGACCCCAGTAGCTGGCTCCCCCCTGGGCCTTCACAGGTGCTGTCTCAATTGACTGAAAAGCAGACACCGGACCCTGTGCAGCTGGAGGTCAGTCTCCCTCGTAGTAGAAGGGCGGTCTCACCGGTCCCTTCAGTCGCAACTGAGGTGTTGACGGCGGGAGACATGCCCTTTCTCGGAACTAATAAGAGATATTTTCTTGTAATACCAGGGTTCGATACCTAAACCTAAGGTATCGCAGCCTAGGGGTGTAGCCTCCCAGATTTTTCATCAACTGGAGGACCCGTCAGCTGTACAGCCTGTCCTTGTACAATATCCTGCCTAGAGCCACCTATAACTAGGTTTAGATCGCGTTATTATGCGACTCCTGGTGCTTCCTTTAAGCCGAACAGTGTCATCGACACCGACGCATCCACCCTAGGCATACCGTCGTGCACCCGGCTCACTATTCCATGCCAAAACAGGCCATGGCGGCCATGCAGTCGTTAGCCGAAAGCATGTGTCAAATAGGATCGTTCCAAGACATCGCCCTAGTGGCGATGCACGGGGATCTAGCGGCCGCCAAGACTCAGCTCGCGTCACCCAGCCCAGACTTAGACGCAGGCCACCGACGGTGTAGCCACATTAGATCTGCTTCTGCAGTCATCGGCAAAGTCCATTTGCCACCAGGTCCCGGTCGCTGTTGGGCGACAGGCGAACCTAGCCTTGATAGCCGGACATTCTTTATTAAAAGAAACCAAGCTACCGGTTTCGGTAAAACAGACTGTACAGAGCCTTGCTAGGTCTCTCCAGCCGTTTGTTCTCCGGATGACGCGGCCCGGCTGCGCATAAAGCCCAGAAGCTCAAGGAGACCCAACAGAGACCGGCCCTTATCGCATTTCGAAAAAGCAGGAATCTACTCAGAAGTCTTCCTCCTCTACCCGTCAGTCAATTGTTGTAACGCTTCAGGAGGGTGCCAACCGCTCCTCTCAGTACAAGCAGTCTGGCTGGGCAAATCAAGAGCAAAGGCCCAAAAAGGGCCAGCCCTTTCGCAAACAGGCAAAAGGTAAATGAAGGTTACCGTCCAGTGGGTCCGTGCCTCAGTTATTATGCTTCCCACTGGAACGCCGTCTTAGGCGATACCTGGGAGACACGCACCGTCTCTGCTGGGTATCGCCTTCCCTTCCGAAGGAGACCTCCCCCAGATATGCTCTAGATTTAGTGCGCGACTTAGGTTTTGCAGTCAACCAGGATGATTGTGGTGAGGGTCAAAGTCATTAGTTATTCTATGTGGTCACCAGGGGCGTTGAATTGTAGACGGAATCCAGTTATTGTGGTACGTTTTGAAGATGCATGTATGGATTGTCTTCATGTTTGGTTTATACATGTATCTACCCCAGATACATCTTCTGATCCAGGAAGAAAGACACTCTAAATATTTGGATGGATATATGAAAGCTGTGGGTACTGGAGTGTGTAACGGGTAGTGTAGTCTGATCTGTGTGCATTTGTGGCCAGCACACAGATCACTTTGTTCAATGGGGTTTGGTCCAGGACTCGCGAGATTTTCAACAACACGGAAGTAACGTGTAATAAATGATGACTTGACTGCATGACTACCTACCACCCCTCATTATTATTGGAAAACTAAACGTTCGGCACTGACTAAAAGTTAGTAATAACATTTTAGAAATGGCCAGAATAGTTACTTAGGTTCTATCTCATTTTTATTTTACAATTGCGATTGGTATAATTTTTTTTAAACGGCCGTTAAGGCTTCATGTTTCGTCTGCAATTCACCGCAAATAGTTACGCAACTACGCACATTTCAGTGTTTTGGCAGCTGTACACTCAATCGGCACCGTTCGTGACTAGCTTCACTGCGGTATTATCATTAATTAACATCGCCATATCACATCATCAACTTATATTGTGCCTTAAAACCCTAACAGCCGAAATAATTGAAATGCACACACGATATCTATCATTGAAAATTGAGAGAGTGGCCATGTTTGTGTTTGCTGCTTCGCGTAAATCCCGCGTGTTGGCGCAACCGCGCGGAGTGGGGCCGATACGTCAAGCACTTTGTTAACTGTATTCAGCATGGGGTGTTTGATATTGAAAATATCAGTTCGTCATGCGTTTCACCAAAAATGCAAATGTGCCAATATATTTAACTGATTTAAATTTTCATCAAATTATAATTTTTATTTTCCTAGGATAGAGGAAGCCCTATTATGAGAGTTAAAGAAATTAGAAGGACGGCTAATATAGCCTGGTCTCCAGCCACTCAACATCCTGTATATATTGCTGCTGGAACTGCTGCCCAACAACTTGATGCTACATTTAGGTGAGTTGAGTTGTTGATATACACATTGTTAGGCCAGCTGTAAACTAAGCTTAAATCTATGAGGGGCTTGAGACACTTAAGATTCCTCTCTAAAAACAATTGTGTATCTACCTTTCTATTTGGCTGTCTGTTCATAGACAGAATCAAGTGATTTAGCCCATTTGGGGTGTAGCAACAGCAGTTAATTTCATTCTCTACTTCTTTCACACCCTCTGATTGGTGATATCATATGAATTTTTAATCTAAATATTTCTCATATGTGACTGGTGCTGGCAAAATCAGTCAGTTGGGTCAAATGATCAAATTTGAGATTAACACATATCCTGAAAGCCACTGTATAAACTTAAATCAATTTAAAAAAAAATTATATTGATATCTCAAAAATTGATCAAGTTATGCCATTTTAAAGATCTATGGACGGCTGAAGTGGTTTCTGAGAAATCGTGGGTTAAAGTTGGGGGTACTTAGTTCAACAATGCACCATAGCAACCATTGTCCTAAGGTTGAGATAATGTCTTCAAATTCTCACCATAGCTTGGTGGGTCCATGTACAATATATTTCTCGTAATAACCAAGATTCCTGTTGATAGTTTGTCAAAATTTTGGCGACTGAAAATAATACGAATATTCGAGAATTGGAAAATTTGAAAAAATTTCAAAATTTTTAATCATGTTTCAAACAGATTCAAATCGCAATTTAAAACAGAGAGATACATGCAAGAAATGGTTGTATGTGGTACTGAAGCAAGGAAGTGGGAGATTATGAGATGATTTATTTTTAGATACATTGCTAAATTACCAATTCCAGATCGATCACCTCTTCAGACTGCGATTCACCAAAAATCAAAACCTGCTCTTCAGAAATTCCAGATATATCGATACTGTATCATGAACCGTATATTTTCTTTTAAATGAACACTGCACAATTTAAAGGGTAATCATTACACAATTCATTTTAACAGATTCGTGACCAATCAGGCTTTAGAACTATTACTGTCGAACCGAACAATTCATACTTCACAATGCCGTGTATCCATTCAATCTCATCATACAATCACTTATGTATTAGGCCTAACAGTTCAATATCAAGATATCCATGATCAGTTTATAAAACTACTCCATAACTATGACCTCGATCCTGACGACGTCCAGAATTTGAATATGCACTCCGGCCATGTTTGGCTGGAGGCAGAACCGGCACATCTAATTCATCAAAAGAGAGTTCTAAGTGTGCAACTGGCTGGCGATCACTGGGTAATGGACAGGAAATATCTCTAGTGTTGAAACTGCAGAATTCAAGATATTGTTTCCAACTGTAGTGCTGGCATTAACCACTTCTGCGATGTCGTTGAGGCAGGAAACCATACTCCGTCTATACCTCTGCTTTATTAGTACGAAACACCAGTCAGGAGCAAATTTTGTATGGCCAGCTATCAAAAAGTTCATGGTTATCGATGCGTGAAGTCTATGTATGGTACGCCAAGTAAGGTACCATAAAAAACAGTTGTTCTTGTTTTGTCCGCTACAATTATCGCAGTGAAGGTCGACATGTTTTTCACTTAATCCATAATTCTCAAAGAAATGGTTCAGATAGCAGAATGGTTCACTATACTATAGTGTACATGTATATCATTCGAGGCAAGTGCATTACTGGCGAGCTGCTTGCAACCAAGTGAGTTAATTACAGATTTGCAGTCCGCAACCATGGATTAATAAAGTGACCGTTCCAATGTTACCTTAGTAAGATGGTCCTCCTGCGCACGTAAACGATCAGTTTTCATTTCTTATAATTGAATATTTACACTACGATAAATTGCCGAATTATTCTCGTGACATGTCCAACAGAGGTCCCTCATCGGTCGGCTGAGAACATAGAACAGCAGAAGAGTTCTCCAAAGTTTTCTAAATGAATGCAGACTGACGGCACGAAACTCTGTAAAATAGATTTTTAGAACTTGTTACCATACTGTGAGATAACCTTCTGGAACAACATTACTCTCAGTCTGTCAGAAACCATTTTTAGTCCCCAAAACTGATAACTGAGTGCTGCTTCGACCATCCAATACGTGATGCAATTTATTCTCACCTAGGCCTAAAAAGAATGTCAGATATAAACAGTTAAAAAATTGATTAATTTCAAACTTACCAGCTGACACCATAGCTTGCTTATACATCCTCCAAATACTGGCTTTGGTCATGTGCGACAAGGGAGTTTAATGTCGAATCGTTTGTATCCTGGCACCCTGCCGGGTAACGACATTGAGTGGATCTCGGCTAAGTTGACGATGAAGGTGATGACTCATGTAGTATCATCGAAACTGATGATTCGTTTATTTTTCTCTCGGCGGCCACCAGATTCTTTGTATCGTGGTGGTAAACCATTTTCCTTGTAATGTTTTATGAGTGGCTACCTCTTGGCTAATGCTGTAAAGAAATGGGGATAAATTCATCAAAATAATCACACAGGCCTAGGTCTACAGATTTTGAATCGAATTTATAGCCCAGTAGGAATAGAATCATTGCACTTACCAGTGAGTAAATTTAATCATCTCTCGACAACAACGCCGCCCCAGAACATAATACCACGTACGCTGCTGTTTTCTCGCCGTTTGGTTTTCATGGGCTTGCATGCTTGCATTCTTGCTTAATGTCTTATTATTTCAAAAAGAAAAATCGTGGCTCCTATCTATTTTCGTGTTCGCTTCTCTTCACCTGAAGTCACTCGAGTTAGTCAAGTTTTTTCTTTCAGTTGTAAATGTTTCTATGTAAAATCATTTCAACACAATCCGATAAGTAATCTAGCAATTATCAACATGATAATAGATTCCGTTAAGATACTACAATATTCAAATAACAACTATCCAAAAGCTTACTTGGTCCACGTTTACAATAAAACCATTCCGATTCCCAGTCCCCGTGTGTAACATTTCATAAGACAACACCGATCTCTTTGACCCTTAGCTCTTTAAAAAGTAATCAGTTCAAAGTTCGGTTAATTCTACTACAGAAATACAAAACCACCAAGCCAGCTTTCAGTACAACCATGTCAGCAAGCACATTTTTAGAAATTCTTTCTTGTTTTGTTTGCTAGAAACTGTCATTTTCTCATTGAACATGAATGAACTGATTTTGCCCAAGATAATCGAGTCCTTTTCATACTCCGGTACAGCGCTCATAGACATTCTGAGGTCTACAATATCCTCCTTTTCAAAGGCAGTGTGGCACGGCTTGCCATCATTTAAATATATCTAGAAAAGCACAAGTTAGCGGCCCGAGAGCGGCAGGCGGCTCTCAAAAAAGAGCTTAGTAAAAAAAAACGTCGCCTTCTGCGATTATGAAAAACATCGATATACTGGAAAAGGCCAGAATACAAAATAAAAAATCAAGGGAAAAAAAAGTGGAAAAAAACTGTACTAAATCTTAAGGTTGGAGTCCCCGGGTGGTATTGAATCCCCCAAAAAAGACCACACGTTCAAAACTTGAACAAAAGCGCGAATACTGGCGCGTAAAAAAGCGCGAAGAAAGGTTGCGAATTAGTTCTAAAAAAAAAACAAAGAATAGTGGAAAAACAACGGAAACGTTATCATGAAAATAAAAAGATAGCCCCAACTACTCCCATGTCAAAGGACTCCCCCTTTGAAGCTAAACGATCCGAATATAACGCTGTAGCCAAAGCGAAAAAATCACTCCCTAAGTCCCCCCGAAAACGATCATTAGTAGTCAATAAGCTGGCCAATGAATTCGGCAAAGAAGATAGCACTATCAATTTGTCCTGCCAAGGAAAGTCGAATTACTCGAAATCGGCTATACAGAAAATCGCTAAGAAATGTAGAGAGAAAAGTAAGCGCTATCTTTCAATAACATATAAGATAAACCGACAGACGATTACGCGGGCCATAATAGGCGGTGGTTATCGGAAATGTAGGGTAGGGCTTTCGCCAATTCATGAGCAAGCCATCGAGAGCTTCTATTACCGAGAAGATGTGTCACGTGTCCTTCCGGACAAAAGATACGCAACCAAATCAGGGCCGGGCTATATGATGCAAACATCAATTATGACAGCCTACCAGTTATTCCGGAAAGAAAACCCCGAAATAAAAATTGGTTCAACTAAATTCGCATTGTTAAGGTCGAAAAATGTACAGAAAATATCAAATGTGTTGAATACATGTACATGTATTTACTGTGAAAATATCCGTTATAATTTGAAAGCCCTAGCTGTTATCGGAGCTGCGCGTTTCGAAAGTGAATTTGCATTTATTGACAAGATATTATGTCTGAAATCAGATGGGACTCGGTTTAATTCCCCAGCACGCATTAATGGTTCTTGCATGAATTGCAAGGACTATAGCGCCAGAATTGATGAATTATTGACACACCCTCCCATCGTATGGTTACGTGGACCCACTGGGAAAAAAGGGTTGATACAAATTCCAAATCATCCCAAGCGAAATATATACTCATTGTAAAACAGAGTAGCGTCAAATATCTAATCGACGAACTAACATGTGACTTTGGCAACAGTGGAGGGGTATCATTCCCGAGGCACACAGCTAGGTGACAGTGGTATCAATATAGAACACTGAAAGAACACTTACCATCTGATTGGGCCATTGTTATTTGTGACTTAGCCAAAAATCGAGAAATCAAATTCCAGGACGAAATAAAAGCAGCGTATTTTGGAAAGTCACAAATAACAATGCACCCATGTGTCTACTATTACCATCACAGTGATCATAGGCAATTAATATGTCATGCGTGGGTGATCTTGTCAGATGACAGGAAACACGATTATCACGCCGTAAATCATTTCATCGAAAAATCATTGGAGCAAATTGCCAAAGAAGTGAAAATAGAAAAATTGATTGCATTTTCTGATGGCTGTGGCGCGCAATATAAGGGAAAAGGCACATTCGCTGATCTGTCGTTAACCGATATACCAATGGAGCGACATTATTTTGGTTCCGAACATGGTAAGGGGGAGGGGGAGGGGGAAATTGGGGTCATAAACAGAAGTTTGGATCGCGCGATTGCGTCGGGTATTGTTATCACAAATGCTTGGGATATGTATTCATATTGCCAGGAAAATCTAACCTCAGAACACCCACTTTCGAAACGTTCATTTTTGTATGTAAATGGAAATGACATACCCAGGGACCGTCCCTATACCAATATCCACACGATGAAAGGATGCCGCCCGCCGACATGCGTTTATCAAAGGTCCGGCTCCCTATACTCTGCGTGTACGTGATTACAGTTGTTTCTGTGAAGTATGTTGCGATGAAAAACAGGGGTCATGTTTGAACAAAGAAAATGTCGGTGAGCTTAAGCCCGAAATGTTAACACTTTGTACACGCGACACAGACCTATCTGAAAATGAAGAGGGCGATCATCAACATAAAAAAACTGACGAAGTTGTACTAGTTGTCCCGATGAATGAAGAAATCACCCCGCTACCTGATGATTTTTCAGGGCATACAGATAGATGAATTGAGTGAAACAGAAGTGACAAAATTAATCAATGTTAACGTATGTAAAATGTTTATTCGTTAAGATAGATATTCTGCCTGCTCAGGTGGTCACTCTGCCGTTATCTCAATTCTGAAATGAAAATAAAGCATGTTGATGAAAATCATATTTGTAGATTGGTGAATATCATGCAGTTTATTACGACAAGTGTTTTTACGTGGGACTAGTTCTTGCGATAAGTGACGAATCAATCGATATGAAATTCATGTACAGAACTGGCGCAGACAAATTTGATTGGCCGAAACGAGAAGACAGAGATTCTGTACCCAGACTTCTTTTGTTCTACGGACCAATAACGATCCAGGGTCATGGACCATTTACTATCCCCAATCTAAGAGATATTTAGATTTATATAGGACATTGAAATCGGATGTTAAAAGTGGAAACTGAGAAAAAATCGCCAAAATGTTCATGTGGTTTCATCAACTTAATGTGTAATTAAATATTTTTATCAGTTGAATTTGCTATACGGTCCCTGTTCCGTTCCGGTACAGTTAGTCTGTTGTAGCCTATCGTTTAGTTTGTGTAATATTTTGTAACTGTTAAGCACCATGCTTTGAAATGACTGTTATTAGTGCAAAATTCCTTTCTCCTGTTACTGAATAAAAAACTGTACCTTTCAATCCCTGCTTTAAACCACTGCTCCATGTTTGTATGTCGAAATCAAAATGCGCAACGATCTGACAGCGAGTGAGTATTCTTAGCTATGGGGAAAACCCTGGAGTTATTCTTAGCAATGAAATATCAAATTGACTGAGCTGCAAAATTATAGCTCGTTACATGTCTTGTGATTTTGGTGAGTTTCAAGGTCATTGGTTTTTGTATATGGTCACCAGGGGGGCATTGAATATTGAAATTATTAGATTGTTGAACATGTGAAACCACTTCACAGGTGGGCATGGTGTCCCTGGACCCCTAGTTTGTAATTTGCATTTCAGTACAAATGCTGCTCTTGAAATATATGGATTGAACTTAGCTGATAATGGGAAGGAACTGAATCTTGCTGGGAGTATCAATACAGATTGCCGGTAAGAAACATTCTACTGTTAACTGGATATTAAGATTGTACAATGCACTTTGAGATATTATAGACATTTGAAAATATCATCAGGTTTCACAAGTTAGCATGGAGTTCTCATGGTATGTCTAGTCCAGATAGTTCATCGGGTGTGTTATGTGGAGGTGGTGATAATGGAAATTTATTTATGTGGAACCCCAGTAAAATCTTAAGCAGTGATGAGCCTTTAGTCTACAAAAGTGATAAACACACTGGTGCAGTTGTGGCCATGGACTTCAATCCATTTCAGGTAAGTGTGAGCTGATTACATTCCTTTTTGGCCCAATTAGGATGTAGGGATACAATGGATTAAGATAATGGGAACAACAAAAATACTAAGATGAGAAAAGAATGCTACTGCCACGTGATAATGCTATATAGGGTGCTGCCCCCTACAGCAGCCAGATTCATATACAATATGGTATTAAACTACGTATTTTAAGTATCTATAAAGAAATATAGGCGTAAGTAAACTAACAACTAAACTTTTGATACAAATACATGGTCAAAGCTTACCAAAATGATGCATATACCCCTTCTTACATGATTACGATTTTCACCTATCAAAAAATTACATAGCAATGCCCCGAAACAATACATATATTTCCACAGTACATAATGCAGTAGTACTGGCGTAAGTCATTGGGACCGCCGGAAGATGTCTGAAAAATTCCGATAATGAATAAGTCAGATTTTGGGGTTTTTTTAAGAAGAATCGGAATTAGCTGCAGATTAAAACCCTGAACCCTAACAACTGAGTGACACGGGGTCAATACTCTGTTCTATAGCAGACTACCATTGTAAACATGTGTTTAACAGATCTGAAATTAGCCCACTGGCTTAGAGATTGAAAAATGCATTGTTTTGAAACATTCGGAGCATATGTTTTAGCTGACTGAGCCGAATTTCTGACTTCTGGAATCTGACTGAGACAGATTTTGATCGGAAAATGAACTGAAAAATCGGGACTTTCGCCAGTTAAACTGTATCAAAATTAAACAATACTCAATGAACTCAATAATCAGCTCATAACGTCTAACATCTAAGATATAACAGGATAACTTGTCCAGACTAATGATCCGCCTCGAGCAGGGTTACTGATTGATGAACAGGTCTGACTCACTTGATATGGGCAGTTTTCACTACGTCCTGTCGAACCAAACCCTTATCACCAGGTCTCGTCTCGATCACCCCCCAAAGAGCCCAACTATCCCTAGCGGATTCATCAATCAGACCTGTCAACTGTTACCAAAAAATCGTAATAGCTACGATCCCGACTCAGAAATTGTTTCCTTTCTTAATCTTATTATTGTTATCGTTATATTGTTATGTAACGCTGATGTGTTTACATAACGTAAAGTGTCAATGAATAAAATTAGTTGCTTCTGTTTTGGACGGTTTCGGTTAGAAATTAGCTTCAAAGATATTAAACATGGTGGACGCGACTGAGGAATTGTTCGATGAATTATAATTTGGGAATATTTCATCGGCAGCAGTGTCAAATGACAATGAACCGCCTGAAAAAAAAAATTCGCTCAGGTAAAAAAAACTTTTTCCTCGTATACTACTGACTACTCGTTCATCAAAAGATCTCAAAAGAGTCGATTCCACGCGTGCTGCATGTCCTGTCGTGTGGTGTTGACATCGATGTGCCATGGTGGTATCACTGATATTAAACATCATATTGCTACTGGAAAACATAAAGACAGTGCCGATAATTGCAGAATAAGCTAGTACTTCAAGAAAAACCCACGAATAATGATTTCGTGAGTGATACTCTACGTGCAGAGTTGTTATTCACTATATTCCTCGTCGAACACAACATCCCACTTTCAGCAAGCGATCATGCTGGTAGATTATTCCATGCAATGTTCAAAGGGAAAAGGGGCTTTGGGGGTCATGTTACTCTTAAGGGTATCAGTGTTACTCTTTTAAAAGTAATTTGTTAGGATTTGGTAAGTAGTCAGGTTGGCAGGTCTGATCAACTATATTGAGCAATATTCTCCCGCGGTGGGTCTGGCTAATTTTCAGATGACTGACAGAGAAATTTGTTCCCGGAACCAATAATCTTACTTAACAGTAAAATCTAAGCTTACACTCTACCTGTCAATATTCTGACATCAAAGTTTAAATCAATAGCGACCACAGGATTTGCGACGGTTTTGTACCGAGACGATTCATTCCTGATGTAGCATAACACAATAGTACTATCCCTTAGGACGTAGCACTAGCAGGTAACTCTAGGCACGGAATAGAAAGACTTCAAGGAAACGACCCTTGACTTGGCTAACATAAGCACACATGAGACGTCGCCTGAGATATCTGTGAGACGTCCCATTATTGATCTCCGAAACATTAGAAACAGGCGTATTGCGCAATTCGTGACCTTCCCGAAGCCAGCCTCCTTGTAGCCATGCAGTAAACAGATTTGATTTAGGTCGGAAATGTCCTGTAATCATTTTTTCCATTTACACATTTCATGTGCATTCAATTCTTTGTCACAATTGGCGTTATGAAGGTATAAATTTTGTAGCAGCATCTTTGCTGGTAAAACACGGATCTGATTAAGGTCAGAAATGTCCTGTAACCATTTTTCCACTTACATATTTCATCTGCAGTCAATTCTTTGTCACAATCAGCCTTATGCAGGCATAAATTCTGCAGCAGCATCTTCGCTGGTAAAATGAAGGATGCCAGCCAGCCAAATAGATCATAGAGTCAGCTTACAACAGAGAGGATGCCATGAAAAGTAGCTGGTCGTTCAGGAATTTGTCTTTTTACACGAATGTGTGCTAACTCAGCGACCAAGAGGTTCCACGAGATACCTCACTCACTCAGTGAGTTCTGGATCCCAAAACTCACAAGTTTTGTCCAAATCAAGGTCCAGCCCCCTAATGGAATCTGCTTGGTGTCTTGGCTTAGAAATGCTCACAACTGGGGACTATTACTAACCCTTCCACCCAAATTAAAACCACCTCGACTACAGAGGGAGGTTTCATGAATGATTGGGCTAGCTTCATTGATGCCTTCAATGGATTTCAAGAAAATTCATTCGGTTAACAGCAGGCCGAAATCTGCTTCATAACCTTTGGCCATCTTGCCTAATGCTGAATTCGGGCAACTTGGTGATGTTAGCCCTCAAAGAGTTGTAGAGTCATATAGTAGTGTGGCGAAAATTGTCTATATCTGGGGTGGGTTTGACCACAAAATGTCGGTCTTTGGTGAAATTATATTATGTATTTCGGAATGGCCTTAAGCCGTTCTTTTCTCATTGTTTCTTTTTAGATGTACGTATTCCGGGACGGGGCTGAGTGTTCTGCGGCGATGTTTCGGGATCTTTTCGGCTCAATTTCAATCTGACAGATTTTTGGCAGTTCTGTCAGATTCCAATTTTACGACCTGGGCAGGCCCCCGCGGTGTTGGCCACGCCACATCGCGGTGATATTAGCGATTTTTCGGCGCCTGTCCAGGCCATTCTTTTATTCTCCACCTACCTATTAGTGTATCTTCACCTTTTTATATTTGAGACCCAACTTCTTTGATTTTGGGCCGTTTTGGTTCCGTCTCGTCGCCGGAGAATTCTCCAGCCCTGTTCGTGTTTACGCTCGTTTTTACGAAGCCGCTCGCTGGCGCCGCCTCACTTCCGTGTGAGCGTTTTCGCGGTGGTGCGGTTTACTCCGGTTTATTTGTAGTAAATATCCCCGTATCGGTCTTATAGTCGTCGTTTTTCGCGTTAATCTTAAAATATTATAGAACTTAATTCTATCTCTCGGGTATGAAGTCTTTATTTAGGGTTTTATCATTCGTCACAGTCGAATGATTTCGCGTGCTCTACTTTGTCCGCGGAGCGTATCACTGCTCGTCACGCTTGACCAATCACCGCGTGCGTTGACCGCATGAAAACTATAAATTTAGCGCAATCGCGCTCATTGGCAACTTGGCTCTGGCAGAGCCACATTAGAAACTCTTTCTTGCTGCCTCTTCACCGTTTTACGAATCGGACGCTGTAAATCGTACAGATCATGTAAGAAGACAATTTTACTTTCTATTTAAGACACGGGCCTCCGGGTCGTCTGACCCCGGGATCGCTGCAGTGGTTTTTGACATCCCGCCCTCAGTGAGTCACGGGGGGCCGTGTAGTCGTCGGCCATGGGCTGCCGATAAACTCGTCACTTACAATCCTGTAAATATTGTAAATTCTCCGTCAGTTCATCGTCTGTTTAAATTCAATCCTTTGACGATGCCATCTTAACGCTCTCGTCGCTGTAATTACTAATAGTAATGGTAATAATAATAGTATAGTATATCTTCTGTGCTATTTCCGTAATTTTACTCCGAGATGTCGTTTCTGCTGACCATGAAAATCGCCTGTATTCACTAACTCCTTTTTCGAACGAACACGCGGTCGTTTCATCTCCTTGACGTCGCCTCTGAATTTCGACTCTTCGAGGTCGCGTCAACGACATTTTGAATTTGGCGTGCTGTCGTTGATAAACGACAACGCTCGTCGTTAACTATTTGACGCCCCGTCGTATAATTCTTATCGTTGATTAACGACAACGCTCGTCGTTAACTATTTGACGCTCCGTCGTATAATTCTTATCGTTGATTGAAGACAACGCTCGTCGTTAACCATTTGACGCTCCGTCGTATAATTCTTATCGTTGATTAACGACCACGCTCGTTGTTAAATATTTGACGCTCCGTCGTTAACATCTTAATCGTTGATTAGCTTCAACGCTCGTTTACTGAGACCTAAGTTATATTAGATACACGCCAGAGCCACCGCTTCTATTTGACGTTCGGTCGTCTCTTTTGTATGCTACCGTACATTGACTGTACCAAGGCTTTGCAAGCCATGAAGGGCACATTCTTTTTATATATCGAAATGTAAAGAATCAAGGTGTTTTGCGTGTGGACATGATGGCCCCTTGGCATCAAGAACGATGAACTTTGTATTATAAGAAAATATATATATATTTAATAATTCGTACTACATTCCAATCAAACTTCGAATATTGCGTTTATTTGATTCGCCAGCACTGGAAGAAAGGACGAGGATTTCTGTTGTTTTCCTGCTGCATCGAACCCATTTAGTTCTACGTGAGGATCGTTCCCCTATTGACCGTCGCTACGTACAACACTTATGCATACGACTAGTTTGACAGATCTGGCATGAGTCGCAATTAGCTCCTGAGATGACGGGGGACAGCTATGTGCGAGAGGGCACTTGGAATGGGGGTAGCCATATCCGCCGAGTAATCAACACTGCGAGTTTCGTATGAGGATAGCCTCTAAAGCGGATTACTCTGAGGAGAGCGGGTTGGGGGGTCTGTATTGGCCACACAGATTAAGGCTACGTGGAGTAGGGAGGCGACTGTTTGGAGGAGAGCGTACTGCTTAAGCGCCCTTTTTAGCGACATTTTTCAATAGAGGAACATATTCTACATATTTTGTACCATTTACTTTCCTGGGGAAGACAAGAGTCTCCTTGCCGTATTCACTACCCGAGTGAGGTCGACCCAGGATGACGGGGGACAGCTATGTGCGAGAGGGCACTTGGAATGGGGGTAGCCATATCCGCCGAGTAATCAACACTGCGAGTTTCGTATGAGGAAAGCCTCTAAAGCGGATTACTCTGAGGAGAGCGGGTTGGGGGGTCTGTATTGGCCACACAGATTAAGGCTACGTGGAGTAGGGAGGCGACTGTTTGGAGGAGAGCGTACTGCTTAAGCGCCCTTTTTAGCGACATTTTTCAATAGAGGAACATATTCTACATATTTTGTACCATTTACTTTCCTGGGGAAGACAAGAGTCTCCTTGCCGTATTCACTACCCGAGTGAGGTCGACCCAGGCGGACCCTTGTAGCGAGCGCCCCGGCACAGCAGAGTGACTACAACTACGCTACCTATGGACAACAGCAGTCACTACCTGAATTACTATTTTATATGTTTACGCTACAGTAGTTGGAATGTTCATGGCTGATATCACCCTCAGTCCACCTGCTTTTTAGCACGAAGTAATGTAATGCGTCTGATGTAATTGGGGAAGCCCATTGGCAAAGCCTGATGTGAAACCCAAAACAAAATGGCGGGCAATTTATTCGACTAGGTATCGTACGTTAGCTCATAATTTGTTCGTTGTCACGAATATAAGCGAGTAGGCTATTTAATTTCAGTATCTGAACTAGCAAGTATGACGATACCAATGGCAGGGTTCGTAGTCTGTCTTCCAAGTCGGTGTTTATTTGTATACTTAAGAAAAAAAATCATAGCCGGTATTTGTTTTGATTTCTAGAAAAAAAATCAGTATATTGTATTTTTTTGACATTTTGTTGATGGATGTATTCTGACTTGTGAAATTGCGGTCAATCTAATACTGCGTTGCTAGTACATTTGTTTATACGCGCGTCAGCAGTCAGCCGCGTGTGTGCGAATATAGGTAACAATATATGGCTGTGTGTGTTAGTAATCACCTGAGCGAGTCTATATATAGCACAGTGACACGGCAATGATAGTATATGCAGCACTCTCACATATCCGCAGGCGCATTTTGTCAACCTCATACATCTTCTATCCAAATTTTGATTTATATTTAGTATAGTATTATAGATGTTGTAATGGGTCCAAAAATCGAATTTTTTGCTAACAAATGAGGTTGTAACTTTGACCCAAAGTCATGCAATCTACAATTTTTATGTGCAACATGTAGCTTGATCATGTGGCTAAAATCTGTTGGAAATGGAATTTTGAATTTCGCGTTCATTTAAGAGAAATCGACGAATTTTGGCGATTTTAAGAAAAATTCCAAGGAGCATATTGTTTCATAAAACGTCCAGAAGGCCGTTGCACATTGTTAAATTGATGTAAAATAAATGCTCCCTGCAGTTAGCTGATCTCCCGCTGTCAATCAATGTAAGGCCATAAAAAAACTGGAGATTCAATCGATCCGCTACATCGTCGTGGCGCGCACAATTTAATTGGCCCAGACCCGGTGCCGTGCTGAATGACATTAGACTGTTAGATTTTCTTTCGATTTAGCATTTATTTTACGCAGTAAGTAATTATTTATATCGTAGAGTGCTGATGATATAGTTTACAGGATGAAGAAGTAAAGGTACACTGTCATAGACCATAAAAATTTCATAAATTGTGCGTTTACTCGTGCGATGTGTTTCAATTCAATTTATCCAATCAATCGCCGTGTGTACTGTGTAATTTACGGGGCTTTCAAAATACTCATTCAAAATAAGCCGTCGGCCATCGCATCCGACTGAGTAAGAATCCTGCGACGGCTATGAAATATCTCGTCTGATATCAATCATAGTATGAAAGCTGTGATCAGTGGCTATATTTAAATGTAGGCCTACTGCAGTCAGTGTGCATCGCGTGAAAATTTGCCTCGGACGGGTGGCCCAGTTTAAGTCTCCAGGAAATTGGCTCCCTTCAAAACAACTGCCAATCATTCTAGCGACTGCCTGTGTTTAAGGACTAGTGTCTATTCGATCAATTGTCTCATTTTGAGCACAGATGCACAAGGTGAACACTTTGTTCCGTGAACTCACAGAGACTCTCACAGAGACAATTAGTTTGGGTAGCCTAATAGCATCAATGTGCTCTAAAGTTGGCTGCTTAACCAATCAACAGTTACTAGTTGCCATCACTGCAGTCAATTACACTAGCAAATCAATTAATTTGATATTTTTAAAAATCAAAATATGCAATTTCATGTATACACTATTCCTAATTCCTGCTATTTCTTTGTCTGCAACTGGTATCTTTAAATCAAACTGGTGTGGTTGGTTTATACAAAAATCAAACGAAATTTACCAACCGAATAAATAATGGCCAATCCCTATTCTAATATCAAAAGAACGGAAAACAGTGATAGGGTTTGTGGTTGACAATCGTTTTGTTATCCGATTTGTACCAGTGCACAATAATCTTTTATAGGCTTTGTAATTGGCATTCACTACAAATGGAGCAAATTTAAATGACACGGTTTCCAGAGTAAAGGCTCTTTTACTGGGCAACTGAGCACATATTCATACAAATCATTCATTAAAGCATTATGCATTCTCCAAACTCTACGTAGCTGAATTTTGAAAGAGGGCCTCGTTAAAATTTATATGAGCTTTTTCACGAAAATCTGATCGCAAAAATATTGGTTTTGAAAAGCCAATCAGAAAGCAAAGACTCCTCTATGATTGGCTTAGTCGCAGAAATCAGCAGGTGTTCACGTGAACCGGTGGTATCGTCTACCATGTTTTATTTTAAGATCTTCAATTGTATTTCAAGATCGATTTCTGTGAAAGCTTTAGTTGATTTGGTTTTTGGGAAGAATATTTTTATTAGCACTACAGAAAATATCATTGAACATTGTGCAAAGTCTGGGAAAAATAGCTTTTTCTTAAATCAGATAGATGACCTTAATATGCTTATTAGCCATGTGCTCAAACTACAAATTCAATCAAATTTTATTCCGCAAAAAAAGTATCAAATTCAATTCAATTTTACTTAATTGAACAAATGAAAACATCAATTCCAATTCAATTTTGTTTTATTGAGCAAATTTCAGAAAATTCAATTCTATTCGGCATTAAAATCAATAAGACCAAGGGAAAAGATTTTATCTGAGGTATTTGTTCCTGCCAGATCCAGTCGCTGCCTGTGCTTCTTTTGTATTCTACGATTTTATTGTGTAAATTATTAGGTATTGACTCTGAGCTGGGAGTGTATTTTGACAAATTTAACCCACAGAATGCATCATCATTTGTCATTTTATGAAAAGCTGACAGGCTGGCCATAGTGCCCCTTGGAGCTCTTGTTACAATTGTGACCAGATTAAGCGTCCCTTGCCTGTTTTATGCGTCGACGATACTGCTTTCCATTTCCAATTTACTGTGGACCTCTTTCCACATGGCCGACTTATGACTTACTTTTGACACTCTCTGTGTACACGAAACATCAAAAACCATTTGACATGATTTCATGAAATTGTTATGGTATGTGCATGTATGGTGGTATGGTGGGGAACTCTTTTGGGGAATCTATGATTCAAGATGGCCGAATTATGACCTATTTTTCACACATGTACGTGATAACTAAAAAATCGTTTGAGAAAATTTCATGAAATTTATATTAGATGTGTATGATAGTATGATATAAAACCTTATTGTTTTGGGGACTTATCCGATTCAAGATGGCCGACGCAATCTACTTTTGGGATAAATTAATGACATTTTTATGGTGTATGTGTATGATAATATTGAATGGAACTGTTTTGTTCTCGGAACTTCTCCAATTCAAGATGGCTGACTTATGACCCACTTTTTGTTCAAAATGGCATGTTTTGAACTTATTATTGTTACACTGTCTTCTGTACTTATTGTAGATGCTTCATCTGTTTCTACACTGCCCTGGGATTTTGTGATTGAAGCGTCGTGTTACCATGTCGTCGCCTATATTAACAGGCCTAAAGTCAGTTGAAAATACCTACCCATTGCACCAATAAAGCCTGATGGCAGCAGCAGTGATACTTAGTGATGGTATCCTTTGTGATTTTGTTTTTATGATAGTTATTGGACGTCAAGTTCTTTGAATTGAAATCATTTGGTGACTCGCTGGACCGACTTGTCACTCTTTGGCCTTCTTCCCTCCTGCATAGTTAACGCTATAAATTCGGATTGGTTATTTCACGGAGATGCCATTTTGAATCTGTAGATTCTCAACAGCGCCTTGACTGCTTTTGAACACCTACCCCACCCGGAATTCTGTTCTCACTCAAATTAGACTAATAAAATACACGTTGATTCAAATACGATAGCCAAATTATGCTGTCATTGTTACATTTTTTTTCACTAACTTGAGCACTGTACCCTAACTTAAAGCATGCTCTTGCAGGGGTTTAATTGCCTCCTGCCGAAGTTCACACCGACACAAAACCTGCCGCAGACCTTATTGCTGTATTACTCCGGTCTAAGATTTCCTGGGTGGACAGGTTGCCACTAGAGCCTATATCCAGGAAGAAAGACACTCTAAATATTTGGATGGATACATGAAAGCTGTGGGTACTGGAGTGTGTAATGGGTAGTGTAGTGTGATCTGTGTGCATTTGTGGCCAGCACAAAGATCACATTGTTCAATGGGGTTTGGTCCAGGACTCGCGAGATTTTCAACAACACGGAAGTAACGTGTAATAAATGATGACTTGAATTGCATGACTACCTACCACCCCTCATTATTGTTGGAAAACTAAACGTTCGGCACTGACTAAAAATTAGTAATAATATTTTAGAAATGGCCAGAATTTTAACTTAGTTTCTATCTCATTTTTATTTTACAATTGCGATTGGTATAATTTTTTTTTAACGGCCGTTAAGGCTTCATGTTTCGTCTGCAATTCACTGCAAATAGTTACACAACTACGCACATTTCAGTGTTTTTGGCAGCTGTACACTCAATCGACACCGTTCGTGACTAGCTTCACTGCGAAATTATCATTAATTGACATCGCCATATCACATCATCAACTTATATTGTGCCTTAAAACCCTAATAGCCGAAATAATTGAAATGCACACACGATTTCTATCATTGAAAATTGAGAGAGTAGCCATGTTTGTGTTTGCTGCTTCGCGTAAATCCCGCGCGGGGGCGCAACCGCGCAGAGTGGGGCCGATACGTCTAAGGAATCGGATGTGAAGCATTGATAGAGCAAACCTGCCAGCGAAAAACAACGTATCTGATGTGATTGGCTTCATACATAGACTGGTGGCTGCTCAGCGGCACTAAAGAAATCTATGGAAGTGTAATAATAGGCTAATGAAGGGTCTGCGGCCAGGCTTTGTTTAGGCGTGAACTTCAGGAGGCAATAAAACCCGGGCAAGTGAGGATGTTCCAAGAAAATTGAAATTGAAATCAAAAATACCTTTATTGCTCCTAATGACTTTAAACATTGTTGCTTTTATACAATAAAAAATGAGATATAAATGATAAATAAGTAAAGTATTAGTAAACAGTACACATGTGATTATTGACATTGAATTAAACATGAATTTATGTATTTACAGTGCAAAACAGCTCTAACTCAATTATCTAGGATATAATTTGAGCCAAGAATAGAGTATTTAGAAGTAATTTGACATGATAATTGAATTTCTGATACCCTATTTTGAATTACAAAGTCCTGTTCCTATTATTTGGGCAGTATCACAAATTAAGCCTCTGTTCTTTGAACACCTACCCCACCCGGAATTCTGTTCTCACTCAAATTAGACTAATAAAATACACGTTGATTCAAATACGATAGCCAAATTATGCTGTCATTGTTACATTTTTTTTCACTAACTTGAGCACTGTACCCTAACTTAAAGCATGCTCTTGCAGGGGTTTAATTGCCTCCTGCCGAAGTTCACACCGACACAAAACCTGCCGCAGACCTTATTGCTGTATTACTCCGGTCTAAGATTTCCTGGGTGGACAGGTTGCCACTAGAGCCTATATCCAGGAAGAAAGACACTCTAAATATTTGGATGGATACATGAAAGCTGTGGGTACTGGAGTGTGTAATGGGTAGTGTAGTGTGATCTGTGTGCATTTGTGGCCAGCACAAAGATCACATTGTTCAATGGGGTTTGGTCCAGGACTCGCGAGATTTTCAACAACACGGAAGTAACGTGTAATAAATGATGACTTGAATTGCATGACTACCTACCACCCCTCATTATTGTTGGAAAACTAAACGTTCGGCACTGACTAAAAATTAGTAATAATATTTTAGAAATGGCCAGAATTTTAACTTAGTTTCTATCTCATTTTTATTTTACAATTGCGATTGGTATAATTTTTTTTTAACGGCCGTTAAGGCTTCATGTTTCGTCTGCAATTCACTGCAAATAGTTACACAACTACGCACATTTCAGTGTTTTTGGCAGCTGTACACTCAATCGACACCGTTCGTGACTAGCTTCACTGCGAAATTATCATTAATTGACATCGCCATATCACATCATCAACTTATATTGTGCCTTAAAACCCTAATAGCCGAAATAATTGAAATGCACACACGATTTCTATCATTGAAAATTGAGAGAGTAGCCATGTTTGTGTTTGCTGCTTCGCGTAAATCCCGCGCGGGGGCGCAACCGCGCAGAGTGGGGCCGATACGTCTAAGGAATCGGATGTGAAGCATTGATAGAGCAAACCTGCCAGCGAAAAACAACGTATCTGATGTGATTGGCTTCATACATAGACTGGTGGCTGCTCAGCGGCACTAAAGAAATCTATGGAAGTGTAATAATAGGCTAATGAAGGGTCTGCGGCCAGGCTTTGTTTAGGCGTGAACTTCAGGAGGCAATAAAACCCGGGCAAGTGAGGATGTTCCAAGAAAATTGAAATTGAAATCAAAAATACCTTTATTGCTCCTAATGACTTTAAACATTGTTGCTTTTATACAATAAAAAATGAGATATAAATGATAAATAAGTAAAGTATTAGTAAACAGTACACATGTGATTATTGACATTGAATTAAACATGAATTTATGTATTTACAGTGCAAAACAGCTCTAACTCAATTATCTAGGATATAATTTGAGCCAAGAATAGAGTATTTAGAAGTAATTTGACATGATAATTGAATTTCTGATACCCTATTTTGAATTACAAAGTCCTGTTCCTATTATTTGGGCAGTATCACAAATTAAGCCTCTGTTCTTTGACGGATTCAATATGGTGCAACCATCCCCGCCAAGAAGAAGATGTTTTGTTTCACGTAGCGAAAAAGACAATCCCATTCCTCAAAGACATTTTCGCGCCGTGGCTTATGCGCCGATATGTCAGTAGATGGCGCCTTGATGTTTACATTATGTCATTATGTCCAGAAATTCTTTCAGCGTTATCATTTAAGCTGTTTCACCCGCAGTTTCAGCATTTCGACTAGCAGTTTGCCCAATCTTAAAATGACGGATATTTGGAAAAAACCCAGAAATAGTTCGCCTTTTAACTGGGAGATCATTGTTTTCTATCGGCCACAGCAGATCTCACAGTGCACGTGTAGTGGAAGTAAACAGTGTCTGCTGTGGTGGATAGAAAACATTAGGTTGTGTCGATTTTCTATCCACCAGGGCATGATCGTTTGATGTTGTGATGGAGAGAAATTAGGTTTCCTTTCGATTATTTAACCGTCGAGAGCAGGATCTAATGCAGAGTCAGTAGGTTTTTGTTCCACAAACATATTATTATTTCAAAAGAATTTGTAATCCATCGGCTCGAAAACCCAAACCAAATTAATTCATAATTTGTTGATTGAATCTACACTACAATATATGTATTTATTCAAATATTTCAATAAAAAGATTAACTCCTTCAATCTATTCCAAATCATAATACATTCTTCTCTGTAAATTTACTGAATCTATCGACTCAACCCTTAACTTGCCGTAGACGACTGTAGGTGACACACTGGGGAACTGCGGTGGGCGACTGTTGTCGACAGCCCGACCTATCTCGCATTTAAAGTTTGTTTTTATGCCACAAGCGCCTCGCAGCGCATTGAGACTTAGTTCTTAACGCATGGCATTGCCGATACTCGAGAATCCGAACCTGGTAGTAATTTTTCATTTTGATATTTTGAAGAATTTTGACCTCAGAAACGGCCCATAAATTCGATATTTTGGGATATTAATGTAGATTCAAACATTTAGACTGTAATAAGAAGCATAATAAAGGTTTTAACGATGCATGCAGTAATCTACAGAGTCTTTGTTTATGAATATCGACAATGTAACACAAAATTGTGCTTTACCCCCAAAAATGACCCCACCCAGTGTACCCCCTCTTTAAAAAATCGGAAGTTTAATTTTTCAGCACTATCCCGTGGCTATGACTATAAACTACCACTTTGTGAAGTTTCAATGCCCTATATACGATAGTTTTGAAGTTATGAGGATTTGATGAGTCAATTTCATTAACACGCAAATCACCTGGCAGACACAGGACTTCACATTAAAGCTGCCGGCAGGTTAAGGGTTAAGATGAGTTCTTAATAGGACAGATCCATTTTTTAAGCCTGCTGATAATAGAGTATCATGGAGTTTGAAGGCCATATTGGGTTCAAATCTGTCAATGCATTTTATTCTATGTATCGGTATTTCAATTTACTACAATTCCCCATCATCCTTAATGGCTTTGCAGAAAACCCGTCATCGCTGCTTTGCAGCTATATTTGCTACAGCTCTTTTCTGATCTTGACCAAACTTGGTATGAAGCTAACATGGGCCAAGCGCTTAAAAGTTATAGAGCCAATTTCCCAATTTTTGCGCTGTACGGATCGTGCCTGTAAAATCTTTCAATTGCTACTTGTCCTATTATGGCCAATTGTCCTATTATGTCCAATTATGGTTCTATCTTGACGAAATTTGGTATGTTGATACTGTGGGCCAAGGGCTAAAAAGGAATAGAACCGTCTTCCCAATTTTATCTCTAGGGGGCGCTGTACGCATGGCGCTTGTTAAATCTTTAAATCGCCACTTGTCATACAATGATAATCCAGTCATGACGAAATTTGGTATACTCATACTACAGGCCAAGGGACAAAAGGTTATAAAGCTGTTTTCCCAATTTGACCTTTAGGGGGTGCTGTACAGGTTACTTGTAAAATCTTTAAATCGCTACTTGTCCTACAATTATAGTCTGATGTTAACAAAACTTGGTATGTAGATACTATGGGCCAAGGCTAAGAAGTTATAGAGCCATTCCCCAAATTTGACCTCTAGGAGGTGCTGTACACATGGTGCTTGTAAAATCTACACACCATCTCATTGCTTGCGTCAGTCTACTGCTCCTTATCACTATCCCTATGCATAGCACTATCAGATTGACTGGAACTGTAGCATAGTTGGGTGCCTCTGGTGACATTTGCTACATGCAGCCAGATTTCCATAATGCAGCTCACGATGACCACTGCGTACTCAGTGCTCATAGCCTATATATAGAATCTATAAAACACCATCATTCCTTCACGATATTCACAGTTCTAGTCCTGGCTATCTATTGTATTTTCATTGTATAACAGTATCAACGCTTTACACCAGAAAGAATTTAGAAATCTTAAACAACTTCTTAAAGGAGTAAATACGTATTCAATCGTTCCGCTTGCAGGCAGTGATTGGCAAGCTTATCAATTACCCGTTAGTCTTTAGCACTGAGCATGCCGCAGACACACAACATATTTTTCTGCCAGTTATGTTGAAATAATTAATGGCCGTGGCATGCAGAATTTTTGTTCCAATGCCAGAGGAAACAGTTTATAGCAGGTTTTTATTCATAGTTTCTACGATTTAAATAGGTAATCGTTAATTCTAGGAATTATACATAATTCATAGAAAATACAAATTACGTATAATCCACAAAATGTCTAATTCTTAGTAAAAACCATGGTCCCAAGAGATAAGAATTAAGCAAGGTTTGCTGTATGTGAAACTATTTTGCTTCAAAGATTCCATAGTTGAGTAGATGCTAGTATCCAATGCTATTTACATGTGATTACATTGTCCACCATTGAAGGATCTTGGTGTTGTGTGTAAACATATTTTTCTCAATCATGCTCTTCTGATTTCTTTATTTTATTTTCAATGAAGACTAATTTGTTGGCAACTGGTGCTACTGACTCTGAAATATATATTTGGGATTTGAATAACCCAACAAAACAGATGACACCTGGAGCAAAGTCAATGGTAAGTTCATGGCTTCATGACTTCTTATTATCAGAAATCCACCATTTCTTGTTTGAAAAGTCACCATGCCTGATTTCTGCATGTCCATTGAGCAAATAAGGGGGAAATGGCTCTCCACTATTAGGTTAAATCTGATGCGTGGCAGAAAAGAATGGCCTAGCGGTGCTGGAATCCCCGAGACAAAAGTTGCAATTATCTCCAGTGCATTCGGCCATTCAGCTAGTCATTTCGCTCGATGTTTATGGTATACTTTGTAACGAATACATTGTTTTATTTTGATGTTTGAGCAGGTGTGCTTTGTTTTCAAGTTTATATCATATTATAGTGGGTTGAATGGGGAGAAAAGTTGATGTTTATTTCATATTATAGTGGGTTGAATGAGGATAAAAGTTGTTCACAATAATATTAAAGAGATTTTTATATGACATTTTATCAATAATTCATTTAAATGAACTTATTTACCATATGAATTGATATGCAGATTCAATTAGATGATATTCAGCCCAAAAACAAAGATCAATATAATTTCATTCCAGCGAAAAATCATGGTCACATTTTTATGGTCGAAGACCATATAGGGATCATCGCTAGAAAAAATTCTGCCGTTCACCGAACAACACCCGTAGTATCTCTACTGCCGTGGATATAGTCCCATAATGCTGTATCGATATAGAACTGATAATCCGATAAATAGTTGTCCGTAACGCATCATTTGCCTATATGCGTGATCCTAGCTATGAATATCATAGCCTGTTGTACCTAAGATCCCAAAGTCGCGATGGATTATGGAAAGTTATGAGGCACATGAGGGGCGCATGAATGATTTTAGGTGATGATGACAGGCTGGTCATAGTACGCTGTAAGATGAACCCTAATTTGCATGATCAATACTTATACATTTTCACTAAGATTATGAAAACATGACCTCGAGAGCCTGGACCTCTAGTCCTCAGGTCCTCTAGTTAATGATTGTGGGAGTTTAAGGTCACCTGTTTCTGTATATGTTCACCAGGGGTCTGATTTTCGAGTATTTTTCAAGTGGTTATTGTGTCCCTGGATTCTTCGTTCGAGATTTTGTTAAAGGCAGATTCTTTAGAGATGGGTTTGTTAAGAAAAAACATTCTGATCAAACAATCAGTACACTGTCATACTATCTAGGCTTATAGTTAGATTAAATATAATTCTTTATCAAATAGTGAATCAACTTTGACAAATTTCTTTTTAGCCACCTGATGATGTTGCTTGTGTAGCTTGGAACCAGCAAGTCCAACATATTTTGGGCTCAACATTTGCCGCTCGTTGCGTTGTTTGGGACTTGAGGAAGAATGAGCCTATTATTAAGATCAGTGACAGCATGTCAAGGGTAAGCTATATCTTAAATCAAGATGTATATTTATCATTTGATATATGACAAAATGATCCTCATTTATACATTTCTAACTTAATTTTCTTCTTTCAGATAAAAACTAAATTGATTTGTTGGCATCCTGAAACTGCTACACAAATGTGCTTAGCTTCTGAAGATGATCATACACCAGTTATACAATTGTGGGATCTTAGATTTGCTACATCACCATTAAAGGTTCTTGAAAGCCATCAAAGGTATACCTCTATGCATGTCAATACTTGAAAGTCACAGTACTTGTCCTGAGCTAGGCCTGGTCTGAATGAATGAATATCATGATTTATATAGCGCCCATTTCCTTCATGAAAAAAATTTTCAAAGGCGCTCCCCAGTAATAACACGGCGTCTGAACAGGAATGTTTTTAGTTCTGATTTGAATGCTGATAGACTGTCCAGAGTATGAACGTGTATGGGTAAAGAGTTCCAAATGTCAGGTGCATATGGATAAAATGATTTTACTCCAAATGTCTGAAGTTTGTATTTGCAAACAGTTAGTAAGTTCTGCGATTCTGAGCGTAGGTAACAAGTAGGTGATTAGGCTGTAACAAATCGGCTAGATATACGGGTCCTCAATCATGTAGGCATTTGAAAACCAGTGTCAGCACTTTCTGCATGATTCGTTCTCTAACCGGTAGCCAGTGCAATGACTGGAAAACAGGGCTGATGTGATCACGCTTCTTTGTCCATGAAACCATGATTCTGGACCAGTTGTAACTTGGTGAGTGACTTTTCACTGATACCGATGAGTGAGCTTTTACAGTAGTCCAGATGTGATAGAACTAACCCCTGAACAAGTAATTTGGCAGTTCTGTGGTTTAATAAGCGATGCACTGTTTCAATAGTTCTTAGGGAAAATGATGCGGATCGCACAGCACTGTTAACATGAGCATCCATTGAGAGGCACAAATCGAAAAGGACACCGAGGTTACGTATAGCCGTCTTGGATATCGGAATTAAAGTATCCGCCACTTCATTGGTTGGAGCTTTGTAAGCTGATTTTGGTGCCTACAATGAGTGCCTCGAACTTGTCTGGGTTGCACATTAGCCTGTTGATTCGGAGTCAGGTATGGATTTCAGACAGTACAATATCAAGTTCGCTTAACTGGATTCGGAGACTGGTTTCTGAGAGCTATGTATGTCTGCTTGTCGTTTGCGAAACCATGTCTGTTAACGGCACTATTTTGGAAGATGTGGGCAATCGGTAAGATGTAAATTAGAAATAACAGTGGCCCCAGCACTAAGCCTTGGGCACACCGCACTTAAGGGTTTTAGACTCCGAGAATGATCAGATAGATAAGAACGAAACCAATCCAGAGCAGTTCCGGTAATTCCGAGATAATACTCCATGCGACTCAGGAGAATTTCACGATCAACGGTATCGAACACGGCACTCAGGTCAAGTAGAACAAGTAAAGCTGCGCCATGCGAGTCAACCGTACTCCGAAGATCACTCTGCACTTCTAATATGGCAGTCTCAGTGCTGTGTCCATGTTTATAAGCGGACTGTAGCAGATCATGAAGTCCATGGGCATCCATGTAACTTGTATGCTGTTCATATCGAGGTTATCATAATACGTGACTTTGTCAATTTAAAAACATGGTAGAAAGTTCTGCTAGTTGACGCGCTAAGCATTTTGTTTATACACGCCGCCATTGTGAACTGACATATACATGTGGCTGCGCTTCCTACAAGCATGCAATGCAGTACAATACATTGATCAGCTGGCTGTCACCGCGGCAACAACCTACACACTGCTTGTTTCACGCGCCTTACGATACAACGGCACACACTGCTGTAAAAATATCTAATGATGCTTGCAGTGTGGAATCTTTTTGCAATAACCCGATGCAAGATAATTTATTTAAGTATCAGTTCATGAGTTATTCATTTGGTCATAATGAAAAAAAAAACAAATTGAAGTAGAATTCCTTTTTTGCCTCCCTTTTTTGCCGCATCGGTTCTCGGCTGTAATCAGTCGGATTTACAATGGTGGCTGTCAATAGACGTTTGACAGGAGTTAGGCGATGTTTTTATGAATTTAGAGGATATTATAAGCATGAATAACCTAATAATACAAACCGGCAACAAAGAAAAAGAGGCATCAACCTTGTTCCCAAAGGAACAGTAAATAACGATTAATTTAATAAAGTTTGTTGTTTGATAGAGAATTTCAATCGCACTTGTTATTTCAATTTCTTTTGCCAAATGATATCGTATCAATAATATTGTGATTGCAACCAATAACAATATGATGGTACTGACAGTCTACTGTACATGCTTTTGGACTCTGGACGTACCACTTTGATGTGCCGAACCCCCAGAAAAAATTAATAGAAAAAAAAAAATTCCCATCCTACATACCTACCCATAAAAATCTTACAAGTGGGACGGGAAACAAATCCTTTTTTATTTCATCCCTAAGTGAACAGTAAGTCTGGATTTCTTCAAGTTTCGTTCAGCAGACCTCTTTTCTGCATTAGCTTTATGCAGTTCATCAGTGAACCATGGATAATGTGATTTTGCACGAATAGTCTTTCTTTTACGCAGGGCATTAGAATCTGATTAGTCTGTAAGAACGGTATCAGAATATTGACACAGATCACCCAGACTAACCCCCGCCACTGGAGAATCGATCCTTTAACTATCCCGCTCAAAAGACACTAAATCGATAGCACTAAAATGCCTGACCCTTATCTCTTCATGTATAGGGATTGATTTAGGAAATGCAATATCACAGATAAACAAGTTATGGTCGGATACCATTTCACATTGTTGAGGCTTTGTACGATCTGGCTGCTGTGTGAAGTAATGGCAACATCCAGATTGTGACCAGATGGATGTGTCGGGAAAGTCACATGTTGCTTTAGATCGAATGAATCAATTATATCCATGAACTTAATGGTGTCTGGGCTATCTGGAACATCTAAATGAAAGTTCAGATCTCCAACTAACACGAGTTTACCTGGACTTGATATTTGCTCCAGCAGAAATGGAGATATCTCAGAGAGAAATCCAGGTACAGAGAATTTGTTCATCCGAGATTGTGGTGGTCGATAAGTGTTCACAATATTGAGCACTCTGGCGCCAGATGAGAGTTTGATGCTATATGCTTCAAACATTGTTCCAGAGAGACAAAGTTCTTTCTTTTGTATGGTGAGCGACTCTTTTCGTAAAAAGCCAACTCCACCATATCCAGCTTGATGTGGAAAATGTACAAATTGATAATCCGCCGAGTTCAAATGATTGACATATTGCTTATCATTTTCAAATGCTGAGATCCAGGTCTCAGTTAAGCACAGAAGGCCAATATCATGTACTATCCACAGTAGAAGAATTTGGTCGCACTTATTTCTAACTGACTGAGCATTAAGTACACTCAGTTTAAAGTTTTGTTTGCTGTTTGTAGATAACTGCACTCCTGTTGACCTTAAATGTTTATTTGTGTTAGATCCAATCTCACTGTTAGGCAGATCACATGTTGACCTGAAGGGCTTCGATCCCATACCCCTTGTTTTCCACCTCGTTGACGATCGCTTGTAAATATCAAATGATCTAAGTCTATGTTCTAGTTCTCTAGAAATGGCCAATGTTCCCTAATGTGCGATGGAA
Organism: Tubulanus polymorphus; assembly: GCF_964204645.1. NCBI lineage: Eukaryota > Metazoa > Nemertea > Palaeonemertea > Tubulaniformes > Tubulanidae > Tubulanus > Tubulanus polymorphus. The sequence goes on along the minus strand of NC_134028.1, from coordinate 13,241,942 downwards.
TCGAACTACATCCTACTGACGGAATTGTCGGTAAAGCGGTAGTGTCTTCGGTTCGCCCTTCCGATCATTTCTCTAATCAGCACTCTACTCATACCCTCCCTACAAATTGTATCCCTATGTCGTTATCTGATATAATTTGAACTTCATCAAATATCAATTTATCAAGCATCTCATATCACAGAAGGCTGTGGTAAACCTCTTGGCCCATGGGCTATTTTTTATTCATAAACACGTCCTAAAGTAAAATTGCTCAAACTTTTTACTTTTATCGTTACATTAATATCCACTGGAAAAATCTAGCATGACGACAAAGCAAGTTGCAATCCATAGAGCTCTGCTAAAAGCTGCAAAGTTTGCTGTCATCTAAACCTGTTCTGAACCAATTCTGTACCAGTCGCGAGATAAGTGTGTCGAAATGAGGTTTTGGCTAAATGCTATACAGATTGTTTCAATGCAGATGACTGAAATTCGATGATAGAGTTGTAAACTCATAAGTAAACTCATGTATATCATAGCCTGGTGTACTTCATGACTCGTGTGGATATTTTAATATGAATAGAAAACTGCTATAAGTTTCTGTGAAGTGAACCATGTGTATGAATAGAGTGAACACAAATCTGGAATTCAACTAAAATAAGCTGAAATAAGCTCTGATCTAAAGTCAGTTGTGAATATGAGCCAAACAACGATTAAACAGTTTGCTGAAAAATCACCGGATTTATCAACTGTCCGTGAAAAAGGAAATACTAATAACCTCATGGACGGAAACAAAAGTGATAATAGTAGTAAAACTGCAACCGATAGAAAAAGATAAAAGTACACAGTTGAGAGTTAAAAATATCCGGCCGCGGACGTCAACAGCTACCGACGACGAAGCTCAAATCTCTGATGAAGCTAGCCTGCAAAAGATTTTGCAAGTCGTCTCTAACATTAAATCTCAAATGGTCACGACTAATTCTTTGGAGGAATTTAAAAACGAGATGATTGACAAAATAGATAAGAAAATTGCGGCCCATGATAGAAAAATTGAAAATATGATTCATCAAACTGAAACCAGACTTTACGATCTTTAACTTGAAAATAACGTATTAAAGGAGGAAATAAAATTGTTTAGAAAAGCGAATTTGAAAAACAAATAAGACGTGAAACGCTAGATATCAAACGTAAAACTATCGAAAACGAACAATACTCTAGAAGAAACAACTGGAGAGTATTTGGAGTAGAGCAGAAAGAAAACGAAAATTGTAAGGAAACCGTCATGACTACGATCAACAATAAATTCAGAGAAAAAAAGATAGACGTAGGAATCGAAAGCACTGATATCGATATAACACATCGTGTTCCGAGCAGGCAAAAATCTACAACATCTGATAGTATCATTATAAGATTCAGCAACCGTGAAATCCGAAATGATATCTACTTCAACAAAACATTTTTTTAAGACACAGGAGTAACGATAAAAGAAGACCTAGCCCCCAAAATCTCGCAGTGAGTAAATCGCGCCATGAAGAGCGAACTTTTTTCTAATGTGTGGACTATAAATGGTAATGTTTATGCAGTTAGACCGGGAAATCAGCTGAAAGAGAAACTTCAACTCTACAAACCGTTTTAAATCGTCCTTTCCAAAAAATCTAATTTACGTTTAAAGTCTTGTAAATTATTTATTAATATTGCATTTATTTGTAGCTAGCAGCAACTTGCATCGATAGATTGAGCTACCATAATGATCATGTATTTGATCTCAATTTCTACTATAGACATGTATTTATTTGATATGCTATGTGACTGGTATATACAGCTATCATTTGGAGGCTACTTTACATATGGAAACTTTCAATTGGTTTCATGAATCAGTTCAACTGTAATAACTATTCTATTACTAATTCATCAACTGTTATCCGAAAGGGACTTAAATTATTCCATGCAAATATAAGAAGCATGAACAAAATCGACCTCATCGGATGAACAGAAACTTGGACCAGTAGCGAATATGATAATGAAAGCATGTTTTACCTTGATGGTTATAAGTCCTTTTTTAAAAGTAGAAAAAGTAGTAGAGGAGGTGGTTTAGATTTCTATGTGAAGAAGCAGTTGAATTTTCAAATTAGATCTGATTTAGTCTTTGAGTCTGTGTCCATGGAGTATTACATGAATGAAATTGATAGCCCATGTTCCAAAGGAAATTTCCTGGTTGGTTTGTTCTACAGACCGCTAAGTCTGAATATTAACAACTTCCTAGAGGAATTTTCTACCATTTTAGATAAATTATCTAACCCTGATAGAGTGATTCTCATGGGAGACTTCAATATAGATATTTTGAATGACAAGCATATACCCACTAATAATTTTATTTCTTGTCTCTCCAGTGAAAAGTTTTCCAGATTTATCCGGAATTCCGGATTTTTCAAGTCCAAGGTCACTTTTCTGAAAAGCCTAAAAATGATGAGAAAATGTGGGGGTGGGGGTGGGGGTAGGGTTTATTCGAAAGTTTGTTGGTACCGGTGGCCGTAAAAGCGCCGCTGACCGGACATTTATTTCGTTTTACAGTTAGATTACTGACGTTTAACAAGTGTATAATTTTCTTCTATTACAATTATTGATCTTTCGGCGATAACCGTGCACCTGTGTGACGTGACCTCATTTGTACGTGTAGGCTACGTCTAAAGGATCATTCAAAATGAATTCCAAAATAGTAAGTCGTGCGAGTGACGATATAAAAACAATATATTACTAATATTACTGCGTACCGGTACTTCATGACTCAAACTGATGAGGGATTTTTTTAATACGGAATTCAGGACTTTATTCTTAACTGTTTGTTTGAAATGTTGCGATTATTTATATTGCGAGAATAGCGCATCTGCGTGACCTCATAGTGTGAGCGATCGATCGTTAATAGTCGGGTTGCTCGTAACGTCATCATTGTTTATGCCGCCATATTGCCGGTCAATTCAAACAATTGCCCGGCACGCGTCACTGACGCACAACAAAAACATTAAAAAATCCATACAATACCTATTCATTCCGCTATACATCCATCAAGATTTTACAATGCCAGAGACATGTTGCGCCTTAGGGTGCACTAATAGAAGATATGGGGCAGAAAAAGCGTCATTTTGTCGATTCCCCGCTGATCAAAATAGGAGAGATAAATGGATTGCCGCAATACGAGGCGATGCTGGGAAAAAGGAGTGGTCTTCAACTCAATACTCGAGAGTTTGCAGTGTACATTTTGCGTCAGGTAAATATATTAAGCCTATTTCAAATTCCCTAATCATTCAAATGTAAAATATTATAAATATTTCGCATTTTTGTGGGTGTGGGTATCCTGATGGACTACGAGAAACTGGGAAAATAGTTGTGCTCTAAAACTTTGAAATGCTCCCTGACACTGGCCGAGGTTCTAAAAACAGTCAGGCACTTATTTTATATACTATGGGGATCTAAAAACTCCTTATAGAAAGAATAGTCCCACTTTAAGAGTGTAGGGTAGATAGCTTGTACACAAAAAAATCTGCATTTGACAGTCTGTAAATTGCAGATGAGATTGCTCATTTTATCCTTTCCTTTTTAACGGTTAAGCCTACGACCAATTATCACTGGAGATGAACGAAAGCTGGTTGACAATTTTCGTGTAAAATTTTAAATTAATATGACTTAATATGCTTCAATGCTTTTTTGCAGGTTCGAAAAGTGATGATCCACTTTCTCCTGACTATGTTCCATCTGTATTTGCCCACACACCAAGTCCACAGAAAAGAAAGACAAGTGCCCAACTTGAAAAATTTCTAATGAGACAGTCTGCAAAAAAAAAGCGAATAAAAGCAGCAGAAAAATCGAGTCAGCCAAGGCACTTCTTGAATTTTCAGCAACTGCTGGACCATCAACATGCGGCACCACTAATGAACTACCTGTGCCAGGACAAAGTATTCAGACAGAGATGTCCATCGAATCAATTGCACGTATGATGAAAGAGTGTCAAGAGATTGAGATTCGAGAACATTAAACTTAAAGCACACGCCAGTAGATATTGTTTTGATTTGGAAAGTTTCAAAGGAAGTGACCAGAGGTTAATGTCATGTACAGGAATTGCAAATTTCAAAATATTCAATGTTTTGTTCTCGGTCATAAAACCATTTTTGAAGGAAAAATCTCTGACCACAGATGAGCAATTCATCATGACCCTTCTTCGATTAAAATTCGATCTAAGCTACGTGTTTCTATCTCAGGTATATGGAGTTCACAAGACAACAATTTGTCGAATATTTTTAGATGTGATTAATCTTTTGAATGACAGATTAGTGCCGTTGTTGCTTTTCTGGCCTGAAAAAGACCAAGTCAATGCCTATGTGCTTTAGGGCTGCTGGATACCAGAAATGTATCAGCATAATTGATTGCTTTGAAATTTTTACAGAGAGACCTACGAACCTTATGGCAAGAGCCCTAACTTATTCCAGTTACAAGCACCATAACACGATCAAATACTTAATAAGTATCATTCCTCAGGGATTCATCTCCTACATATCAAGGGGCTGGGGAGTTCGTACTTCTGACAAATATGTCACTGAACACAGTGGGTATTTAAATAACCTGTTGAGAGGTGATATTGTTTTGGCCGATCGTGGTTTTGACATTAAGAGTCCCTTGCAGTTCATGGGGCAACATTAGATATTCCAGGATTTACAAAAGGTAAAACTCAACTTGATCCGGAGGAGGTGGAGAGAACCAGGAATATAGCTAATGTAAGGATTCACGTAGAGCGTGTAATAGGAATGATCCGACAAAGGTTCACAATTTTAGAGAGCACAATACCTATCTCGTTTTTACAAAACTCAGGACACTATACTACACTAGATAAGATAGTACGGATAGCTTGTGCTTTATGTAATGTATCGAATCCGATTGTACCTGCAGAATAAATTTAAAATTTCCTTATTATTAACGACTAATGTTGCAGAAGAGAATTTATGCTTGTACTTGTTAAACAGAAGTAAAATGTAAAATGAAAGTTTTCATATTCAAATATTAATCATATGAAATTGCACTCCAATCTATTCTTTTATTTTCGTTGTAATTGTAAACTGGCTGGGGAACTAAGTAGCACCCATGGTACAGGATTCCATCTACAAGAACAACAAAACAAGACAGTTAAACAGTATCTCTAGAATTTTAATTGCGTTTTGGAATGAGAATGATTATATTCAATTTACTATATATTTATTAAATATATTTCATTTAGAACTAGAAAAATATGGGTATCTTTAGAGAGAATTTTATGACCGGCAATTGGTAGGCCTAGTTTGCATATTTTTTTACCTTGTTGCTTTCGTTGAGAAGGAGTACGCCTTTGGATAACAGATCCGCTTTATCAATGACAGGGAAGGTTTATCAATTGATGTTCTTGACACAAATTTCAGGATAGAAGCTGTTATCCTTCCAGCTCTGTGCGAAAACCATACTGGACTTTCACTCTGTTTCCTGGTCAGCAATTCAACGTTTTGGATCTGTAAATATATGATACAGGGTGTCCCATTAATTACTATACATAAAGAAATGTCTGTCATTTCCAAACCGCTTGAGATAAATCAGCCAAATCTTCAGGAAAGATGGACTACAATAATACTTTTCGTAATATTAAATCAGTTTATTAAAATCCCATTAGTTTACAAAATATGCTCAATGTGAGAGCCTTTTGATTTTATCACATGATTCAGTCTATTATTGAAATTTCTCAGTACGTTGCCCAGTACATCGCTGTTGATAGCGCGGATCTCTTTGCGGATGTTTCTCTTTAAATCATCGATAGTTACTGGTTTGTTTCGGTACACGGTTTCCTTCAGATAGCCCCACAAGTAAAAATCCAGTGGATTTAGGTCAGGTGAGTATGGGGGCCAGCTGTTTGTAGTCTTCAACGATATGATTCTGTCACCAAAATGCTTGCGTAGAACATCAATCATTTTGCGTGCCGTGTGACATGTCGCCCCATCTTGCTGGAACCACACTTGATTGAGACTCCCTCCTTGATGTCTGCGAAGTTTTGGAATGAAGTAATGTGTCAACATCTTACGATAGCGGGCTCCATTCACAGTGACTACGCTGCCTTCTTCCTCAAAAAAGTATGGCCCAATAATGTTTGATGACCCAAGAGCACACCAGACAGTACACTTGGTGACGTGAAGCGGCTTCTCAGCAATCAAATGGGGATTCTCAGAACCCCAATATCTATAGTTCTGACTGTTGACTTGACCAGTGAGATAGAAATGGGCTTCATCACTAAACCAAATCTTCTGAAGCAATTCCGGTGATGCCTGCAGTTCTTGTGACATCCATCGCGCAAACTGACGTCTTAACACCTTGTCCTTATCTCTCACTCGCTGTCTGATTTGAATTTTGTATGGATAGAGAACCAGTTCATTGACCATAATTCTGTGGATTGATGATCTGCTTATTCCTGTTTCTGATGAAATTCTTCTAACAGATTTATAGGGGTTATCGTCCACTGCAACTCTTACTTTCTCAATAGATTCGCCTGAGGTGGAGTGTTTAGGTTTCCCATTCTTCTTTCTTTGGTCTTTAACTGAGCCATTCTCTTCGAATTTCTTTATCAGGTCATACACTGCTTTTCTGGTCGGAGCTGTTTTTGTGTTAAACTTGACTTTGAATCTTCTTAACAACTTTGAGACAGATTTATTCTCATACCACCAGCATACTATGTAGGTTTTTTCTTCCAGAGACATAGACATGGTTTAGTAGTGTTTTATTCTAATTCAGAAATACCAAAAATCACTACAACAATGTAATCAGTTGCTATGAAATCACTAAGCAAATTACCATAGCAACCACGGTAATAATCCAAAAGTACCCTTACCTTCTATCATTTGGTGGAAAATCAAAACATTTCATTAAGAAATGTGAAGGATACAGGCAGTTCTTTATGTATAGTAATTAATGGGACACCCTGTTTGTTATATTAGCCAATATGCTCGAAAACCAGAGCTACCTTTCTTATGACAATTTGAAAAATCTATAGCATAAATAAACCTATATGAACATTTTACTATACCTGTTCATCTGTGATGACTAGTTGATCTAGAACCTCTTTTGAATAGTCCTGTAATCTGTCAAGTGATGCTGTGAACTGGCTACTCTGGAAAAGTTCTGACAGTGGTTGTTGGAGATTCAATTGTGCTCCTTTTGGTACATAGGCATCCGAAAATCCTGGTAAAACTGATAACACTGATCATTTTGAACCTGTGCCAAACATTTTGTAGAAATTATCAGCTTCTGCTGGAGTGACCATAGGGTACGATTTCACAGTATTAGTAGTTGGTTGATCGTTGTTCGTGTGTCGCGATGTTCCAGTAATATCCTTTTGTTCCGGCCTTGAAAAGTCAATGTTCAGTGCTTCTGAATATTGAATGTTCATATTCGTAGTGGTGGGTTCGAGCCATGAACATGCCATCGAAGTGCATGTCACTGAATTTTTCAATTTGACCGCTGCTTCCAATGCAAAACAGACTGTGGCCACATGAGAACAAACTTCATTCAGCCCAGCCATGCAATTACAGTGGGCAAATTCAATACAACCATCATCTTTAACAGCGACCCAGGCTCTCAGCGGAGTCTCGTTAATCCGTTACAAGTGAGCTACCTGAAAAAATAATTAAAATGAGTAGACCTATAAATACTCTTAAGATTTTTTTTTAACCTGATCACCCAGGGGCCGGTTGCATAGTCATGGCTTAATACCAGTCTAAGACCAAAGTTCTATACCCAATCTAACAACTAAGATCAGTCTTAAGATTTAAGACCACTTTTGGACTTAAGTCACGACTATGCAACCGGGCCCAGTAGTAGAGTTGAGGCAATCAGCTGTTTTTTTAACATTCTGCAGTCTAGTGTTACGGATGAAACTCCAGGGCCGAAATACCCAATTCTTTTTCGGATCCAAGCTCCAGGGTCGAACTAAAACCCATAAAACTAACGACGACTCCAGACGTATAATATTACAAAGCACGTACATTTATTAAAGTACTGTGGCTGGGACTCTCTGTGGTCAGTCAACAGATATTTATATAGGTACAGTTTATAGGGGTAAGTCAAGTATAAAGTACACTGAATCATTCACACTTATAACAGACTGAAGTCAGTATACCGTATAAACACTATACATACCATAACTATTCAATAACTGGGTAACACAACTGGGTAACACTAGCAACGTAGCTAACTCCCCTCCTCTAAAATAAACCCTGCCACCAAATCAACTCCTACCCTCCCTTTTAAAATGGAACTTGATCTCAACTAACGTAGTTAAGTGGAATTCTTTATTTATTTCAGGGTAAAGTAGCTTTATGGGCCTATACAGTAGACTCTGCCCGAGTCCGGACCCATCAACTCACACGACCGTTCAACTCGATATTTTTGAGATTTTTTTTGTGACACAATGTAATACATAACATCCAACTCGGATAGGCTATCACTCCACAAGTCGGGCACACTTAAAACACGGTCCCAAAATATCAGGCTTGAGGGAAGTCTACTGTCCGTTATGATCCGTATTTTTGTGCACTTAAATCTCTCTAACCCATCCTGATGTAAAATTATTGTAGGCTTCGGGGCTTTTATATCCTTTTAAAGTCTTGGCAGTGTACGCTGAGGATTTATTAACCAGATATAAGTAAATGTCTCAAAATTCTACGCTGGGAAGTGAAACGTCCTTGTCGGTGACCTTCGAAAACATGCCTCTCGGCAAGATATACGGATCTCCGAGGCCTAATACTTGACATTTGTCCACATATCTCTGTGTTTCATCAGATAAAATTATTCCAGCCATTGGAGCTAGAGAATTGTTGAAATCTACGATTGAAAATAACGCATAGCGTAGTGAATCGATACCGCGTGTTTGACCGGCAATATGGCGGTGTACAAGATGAGTCACGTGATAAAACCACGTGTGTGCAACCCCTCTATAGGCTACGTCTGTTTATAGCCACTAGTAGTAGTAGTACGTATATTGAGAAACCATAGCGTCGTGTCTTGAGTGTCTATACTCAATTCTATGGGAGACTTCAGACGACATTCGAGATATGAGATATAACATACGAGATATGAGATGCAACATACGAGATACGACATATGACATACGAGATACGACTTATTTACAGTACGGGTGTCCATCAACTAGCGCTACCGCAGTGTATGTTTTTTCAATATTTACTGCATATAAATCGTTTAATACGGTGACGCGTACAGTCATTGTCAATAATACGAAAACCAACATAGTCAACATTTTATTCAAACCAGAAATATATTTCTTTTGGATAATGGACACCTGGACCGGACACAACGATTAGGCCATACTGTGAAGACCCTGGACTTGGCGTGACGCCGGCGTTCCTCTCCGCGGGCGACGACAAGTTTTTCAAATCACAAAACTGAAAAGATATCAAAGTTCATAGTATTATGCTAGTTCTTGTCTTCCTTGGTCTGAAAACGGCCTGGTGTTCAGGGTCCGGGATTCCAGTATTTGCCTGCAGAAAAACTGTTCGGCAGGCCGCCCGCCTCTGCCGGTACGGCCGGCTTTTCTGCATCGTCTCAGAAATCAAAGTTTAAAAATAAACTCCGCAGCCGGAACATGTACTTGTTTTGTACCCCTCCTCCGCTGTTTGACACTTCTAGTAATTTACAATTGTATCAAAGACCCCCGAGTTCTTGAATCCCAAACAACCCGGGAATGGGCCGTACATCGGTCTGGTCGTCATTCCATATTAATAGAACTCAAGCGTGTTCTCTCTATTGTAGGTTTGAAATCCCCTAGTTAAATTCCATCCCTATTGAGCTACCCAGGCAGACTGGTCCACTAGACCAGCCGTTGAGAGTTGAGACTAGCCAGTTTTTGTATCTAACCGCAGGACAAGCAGCACTGTCTTTCTAAAACTATGGGTAGGCGCAATTGCGAATTGCAAAGTGAAACTTTTTGGCTATCTTTCTTTTCTGACATCTTTCATGAAAAGGGCCAATGGCTGAATAACTTTTATTATAATTGGAGAATCCAGTTTAAGATCATTCTCATAAATTATCATGGTCAGTTTTAAAACTGTTTATTGACAAAACTGCAGGAACCACTTAAATAAGTCTTCAGCATAACACAACACCTCTTACATTCGTTAAGATAAAAGATCCATGGAAATATAAATTAAAATTTTTCTAGACAGGGAATTAGCGAACCTCCGAATCTTTGCTTGTATGGTGCGTTTGCACCCGTCGCAAAAAACGTCGTGATAAACAAATTCAGCTGGACTCTGATAGTGCCAGGATCTGGGAGTGCTACCGTGGAACTCCATTCTGATATCTAATGAATAATTCATTCAATATATTTATATAATCTTAGTACTTTTAATTCATATCCATGTTTCAATTCATTCGTTGAAATTCATAGTGTACATGTACACTAAACAAATTCCCTGTATGTCGGATTTTTTTAAAAACTCTTCGGTCATCGGCATTCGTAATTTATACACTACATAAGATAAAAACCTACTGTGTACAAATTAGCCTAAAAGAATTTAGAATCGAGAATTTATTTATTCAAAAAATATAAAATACTTGACGTTTTCGATCTCACCCTAGATATCATTGTCAAGTGATTTGTCGTTTTAATTTGTACATATAGTTGGTTTTTATGTTATCCATTCACCACGTTTGAGTGTGATTATCGTACTATACATACTGGTACATCTTTCATTCTTCATCGAAAACCCTTGATCGAACGCGAAGCTTAAACCCTTGACTAGGCGCAATTCTTAGCACCACCAATTTGAAGGGGCCATGGCTAACTCTGGAATTTGAGAGATTTTGTACACTCAAAAATGAATTTTGGAATTTGAGGGGTTTTGATGGATTAAGGGGCTGTAGCCACGGCGTATTCAGAGCCCAACTCGAATCACTGGATCATCTGTGTCTCACTCTAGAGTGGCCCAGGATCGCAGATGCGAGAAGCCGGCCCCCGACAAGAGCCAGGTGTTGGGAGCTTATAGTGGTTGGACTGGGGGTCTCGCTAGTCTGAATATCAGTCGTTACGTGTTCCCTCAACATGTTTGTGGAACGACGGCTAGGTACTAGACTAGGGGTCTCACACAATTGCACAATTGCGAAAGATGATGTGATACGGTTTCTAAATCACCGGTGTTGACAGAGCCGTCGGAGCACAACCCAGCGTCACACTCAGTCGACTGTCCACTAATGCCCGCCGGGCAGCCTACCGACGCGGCGTGTTGTCTGATTCGTAATTAAATCTAATTCAGTTTACACTTTTATGATCAAAATATCATTTCGTTTTAAATATTTTTCGTTTCGAATGAAACGTTTTTCGCATGTTGATATAGTTAATGTTTATATAATATACGCCACCGCCTGTGCACGTTTCATGCCATAGATGTTGAAAAACATGCACTTTGGTGGCGCTAGTTGACGGACACCCGTACTGTAAATAAGTCGTATGTCATATGTCGTATCTCGCATGTTGCATCTCATATCTCGTATGTTATATCTCATATCTCGAATGTCGTCTGAGGTCTTCCATACAATTCAGTCATTCGGGTATCGCGGTGCACAGGGCACAATGTTCACTTATTTAGGGGTTCGACCTCTACTGTTTGAGATGCTGATTGTTAGTGAAATGCGGATGTGCCGCATTGGAAATGGACATTACTTTCAAAATATGGTGATCGTTCATGGGCTCTAGATCGCAATAAGTGCTCGGAAAACGCTTTTAATTTCAAAAATTTTCTTTGGGGAGAACCCCCAAACCCCCTGGGGGTTGCTTTGGGCCTTCGGCGCTCGCAAGGTGGGGCAGATGTATAACTTTTTATTTTCCGGATTTTTTTTCTATGGTGGCTTTCCTCCCTGATTAAAGCATTATCCATCCTCGAATTCCCAAGGAGCCGAATTTTTAAAAGGACCCTGTTAGAATTTGCAAGAAGTTATTCACAAAAATCTGATCACAAAAATATCAGTTATAATAACCCAATCAAAAGGCAAAGACTCCTCTATGATTGGCTTAGCCGCAGAAATCAGCAGGTGTTCATTTGAACCAACAGTATCATCTGCTGTTTCTTATATTGGTTATATCACTAGATGTCTCCAGCAAGAAGGGAGGGATTCAGTAAATTTAGTGTACAATCCTAGAATAAGGCATCACAAGGGAAATGCAAGTTTTCAACTTGTGATGCCTTATTCTTTGAAACATGAACTCCTTAATAGATTGACATATGCATAATTGTTGTGTTCTTTTTGGTTTACCTTTGTCAGCAGTATGAGGTGGGCATTGAGCCAATTCATGTAAAATCGTGGTACGTTTTTTTATGTGAGCATTTTTTTCATTTGTTCTCGGGTTAAACGACGTATAATCGATGCGATTGAAGACATGACGAACCTCCGTCGATGACATGGTCAACTCTGTTTAAATTCGACGAAAAACTGTTTTTGGCGGGAAAATGCTTAGCTCTTGCGTATAAAATTGCAATGACCTCGATTGGGGGGCGTCGTCTACGAGCGAATGTGATTGGCTGTTTTTGGGATATACGGGGAATTCCTAAAATAATTATGGGGAAGCCATTTATGGCGTACTTTTCATTGGACTAAGTGCAAATTTTAAATGCTGGTGAGAATATAATTATTTCACATATCGCCATAGGTATTGTTTCGTTTTAATACCCGATGATTGTGTTGATTGAGATTGAAGTGAAGCGAGCGTTCACTACACAAGGCCTCCACGTGCGCGCGACGGGAGTGCTAAACATTAGACTGTTGCACACACATACACACGCTCGTACAGACTACTATATGGAGATGCTGTAATGCTGCTTGGTGCGTGCACGTTTGGTATGATAACAGGCTGAATAATCGTCGTAGCAGAAGATGAGTGCTGTGTTTTCTGTTTCATAGAATTTGAAATAAATTGTAATTTCTTGTGACCTGAAAATACTAAGCACCAAACTATAGGTATAGGTCGAGGTCTGAATATTGTAGCGGTAAATTCCAGGATTTAAAACGATCTAATACTACGCCCCGGTGTTTTAGCTTCCGTGGCCATACTTTGGAAGAGGTTTCGTTTCCAAGACTCAATATTCAGCCACCCTCTGATATGTGACATCATATGAATTTTATTTGAATATTTTTTCATATTGTGAAATTATGTTTTTAAAAATATAAAATAGTTTCCAATGCCGCGTCTACCTGTACCCTACGAAATTTTGGACGTAGACCATAAACAAATGTTTATCTTTGGTCTTATTTGACTCCAAAATAATTCTTTAAGAAAGATAAAATACAATATAAACTTCTAGGACTTTGAAGTCACGAATTAAAAAGATTTTTTCAAGCAATGCCCTTACTCCAAACAACCTCTAGCTTTCAAGGTAAACCACACTTTGCCCATGGGCAATTTATTTCACATTGCATACAAAACAAAATTGGAGCTTGACTTGAAGAATTGCATATAATCATTCCCAACTGGACTGTTCGAACATGGCGGGCCAAACTGGATCCTAAAACCAAGTTTTCCGCCAAATACAGTACAAGCAATGTTGGGATTAGAGTTTAAAAATACCTACCTCTGGAAATTGAATGGCATATGAAGATTTATTTTAGCAAATCTCAATGTTCAGTGAAATGGCAGTTCACAGAGGGGAATCACTCAGGGGCGTAATCTCGAGACTCAAGTGGTTAAAGATCAGTTGTTTGGAAAGATTAGTTTCATGGAGGTTAAGATATTTCAAGATGAAATACATCAGTGGTTATGTTTTCATATTGTCAACTTTTCATATTCATACTTCTTGTGACCACAGAACTCAAGAATCACCAGGAAAAGTCTTAATTTCATTTCCTTTAAAATGAAGTGAATTATAATTATCAAGCAGGTTTAGTTTATCTACCATTCTTAATTTTAGAGGAATATTGTCTTTGGCATGGTGTCCGCAAGATCCAGACCTTCTGCTTAGTTGTGGCAAAGATAATCGAATTTTATGCTGGAATCCAAGTAGTAACATACAAGGCGGTGAGGTATGTAGTTGTCTGTAGTCTTCCAATTGGTTGATAGAATGTGGCCAGCCATATTTGCCAGTCAGTCAGGTTTTTGTTCCTTAAGATAAAAGAGGGAACTAGACTCATATGGGAAACTATTTTGGCCTTCGTATCGCAACTCTGTCCTTGGCTGCTACGGTTCATTGTTTTGACCTACAATGAATCTACTATATTAAAAATTGCATCCCTCTATCGTATCGCAACTCTGTCCTTGGCTGCTACGGTTCATTGTTTTGACCTACAATGAATCTACTATATTACAAATTGCATCCCTCTATCGTTTACTGGTATTTAGAACTTCGACTTATCATCTCATCTCTGCACTTCATAAGTCTGTGGTAAAACCTCTTGGCCCATGGGCAATTATTATTTTGAATGAAATAAAGTTATTTGTCGATTTTCATTTAAGTTGTTATCGGTCCAATTATTATTAAAAAGTCTTTGAAAGTGATAGACATTGGTCATATAACCGGCCATATTTCACTCTATAGCTTAAAGCAAAACAAATTGATCTGACATATTTGTTCCTACCTACCACTGTCCGAGTCGTCAAGTCTCACCGTAGTGCCCAGGGCAGTTGTTTAAGCAAACAGATCTGCATAGTTTAAAGAGTAGTAGAATGAACAATATGTTTTCATCGATATTATAAAAAACTGAACCTCGAGGGCACAGGACCTTTGGTCCTCTAGTTCCTTTATATTTAAATTATCACTACGTCTTATTTTATCAGCCTTATTATTCCAGACAAATGTGTAAAATAATTGTGGTTGTTAGGTTGTGTAGTTTCATTTACTAAGGATATGTTGTTCTACCTATTTTGTGTGTTATTCCTGTAGGCTTCACTGATTTTGTTAGCATTGGTTGACGTCTATGACGTCATGCCAATGCTAGTAAAATGGATCGAAAATAGTAGTACGAAAAAATAGCGCTGACTCTTCTCATTTTCATAGTAACTTCAAATTGTCACTTCGTTCACGTAAAACATTAGAAACAGCTGAAAATTACTAAAAAAATTGTTTCAATTATTCCCCACAACATAGCGTCGCCAGATTTCTGATTTAATGGTCCAAAAAGTTATTCGATCGCATTTTTCTCGTTCATTATCTGGTTGATGAGAGCGGGTTAAACAATCGCGTAGCGATATGTCCGCATTGACATTGGCAGTAAAGAATGGGGAACAGCCTCTTCTGAATAGAAAAAACATGAAATTATGTACCTCCGGTTTATGAATATCACAGTGTTTGGATATCACTGTTATTCCAACTATCAGTATCCATGGGATTATTTGGGATTAATTCTCAGCGTCACAATACGTATTTCTAGAGCAGTGGAACGGCAGCCTACTCGTGACTGAAACCCGTCTGTGATCGTGCGGGAACGCCTTTACTAAAGTTAAAACCATTTCATGATGACACGAAACATCAAACGGTAAACGGTAGGCTACCACCATGATACGATATCACCAATAAAGATAGATCATAAGATAAAATCCCCCTATTTACAGATTAAAAGAATTTAAAAACCAGAATTTTTTTTATTCAATCAAAAATATATAAAAGACACGACGTTTCGATCTCACCCTAGAGATCGTCAGGTGTGACCTGTCACGTTTGAGTGTGGTTATCGTTCTATAAAGATAGATCATTTTATTAAATTTTACCAGAGTTGTTTATTGGAGGAAAATATCATTGTTAAGTACGCCGAGAACAAACATGTATCATCAATCAGTTGACTGACATTGTAAATTCGATTCGGCTATATTCTAATATAAGTTTTCACTTTAGGACGCCCTACCCACCTGCTGCGCACTCTTAAGGCGGTAGCACCCTCTTCTGCACTCGGCAGAGATTCGCTTTGTAATGTGCGCCGGGAAAAAATACCTTTTATTATCTTTTCCATGCGTTAAACAACAGTGATTGAATTTACGCGTTGTTTGTCGTAAATTGCAATATTGCAATGGTTATTTGCCGCTGCTGTAGTTTTTTGGAATTGAATCGAGCGGCCTCGGTAGCTCAGTGAGATAAGGCGTGATGCTGTTGAATCCACTATCAATACTGAGTGACAAGTGGGTTCGAGTCCTGCTGGCTGCGAACAGCGTGCGGGCAACACTTCAAAGGCCGTACCGTCGTGAGGTTAAGTGAACAATCCAATAGGAATAGTCTTGGGAAACCTAGATCCAAACGACGTACGTAAAGCCAAACAAACAAAAAGACAAACAAACAATCATCAGCCGGCCTCAGTGACACCAATGCCGGCATCGCTCTCTGCGACGTTTTGCATGCGTACATGCATCAGAACTTGGAGCTCTAAGATCAGAGGGTCTTGCAATTCCATTCAGAAAAATCGTTCTGTTTTTGTTTTCATTATTCAGTGGGGCCTAACAGTTCACGTG
The DNA here is from genome assembly GCF_964204645.1 of Tubulanus polymorphus. Lineage (NCBI taxonomy): Eukaryota > Metazoa > Nemertea > Palaeonemertea > Tubulaniformes > Tubulanidae > Tubulanus > Tubulanus polymorphus. Next base: position 13,225,465 of record NC_134028.1, on the reverse strand, counting down.
TAAAAATGGGTTTTTATATCCTAATCTTGATTGATATAAATATCTTGGCTGGGACATGATGGAAAACATCAGAATAAACTAGTTTCGTCTTTTTAACAGAATCGCAATAATGAGGTTTAACAGTACAAATAGCCTAGGCTAAATCGTTCGGCAGAAAATAAATTCATTTTCAGGAATAAAATCGTACTAGACAAATAGACCTTTAAGTCTGTGGTCCTCCCAATCAACATCGTCATAGAAGATTTGCCGGCAGATGTAAAACATTATAACCACTTAATACCACAGTATAATCTACCAATGCTTCAAGGCCCATGGGCCTCTTGTTAGGATAAGGATACACTTCGTCAGTTTTTGTATAGGTTCGCTTATATATCTGTGTAGGTGAGGTTTAGTATTATTTTAGATTGTGTGTGGACATGATGTAGATTTAAATCATATGGTCATAAATTCGGTAAGAAAATCCTTACATTATAATGTTATTTAAAGTTGTTATTACACAAAGAATTGTTAATTGCTGTATCCAAATTTTGTTATGTTTTGAACTAAGTTTGGATTTGTTATATTTTTGTGGTGAATCGTATTGAAGAAATATCATATAGCATGAATTCAGTTCAGTTTATATCATTCAACGAATGCAATGGATAAGAGTGAAGAAAGGTTGTCTGATGGTATCCAAATGGGTCGTGGTGCTTGTATGAAGACATTTACAGAAAAGGGACAAGAATCACAAAAAAGTTTGCTGAAATAACGTATTACTTAGATATATAATGAACTGCGTCGAAAAAGTGATTTTCTGCACACTAAAATACTAGACGAAAATGTGACAGTTGCAAATGTGCTTGAAGATTACAAAGAGTTGTTGACATTGTATGAATCGTTCTTAGTCCAGCATGACGAGTTATGTGGTTCTTGCAGATGTTCAGTGTCAAGTCGGTCTAGTTCGATTATATCGGCGCGAATGAAAGAAGCACAGAAGGTAGCCGAAATACAGGAACGCCAGGTGGCGCTCAAAAGACAACAACAAATAGAGGAAAGCATGTTCTATTTGAAGCAAGAAGAAGAAGCTTTGAAATTAGATACCGAGTTACATGTTGCAGGCGAATGCTCTAAAGCTATTGATTCAATCGTAGATCCCGAAGATGATACTCTGAAACTGAATCCGTTTTCACCATTGTCATACCTAATGTTGATTATCGTAAAAATAGTGACGTAATTCATTCATGCGAGGAGAGTCGCGAATATAATGATGTCGATTGTCCATTTCAAGAGGGAACTGTCGGTATCGATCCTGTTGCTATAATGATAAATCAGCTCAAAAAACCAGTTTTTGATATTAAAAGGTTTGCAGGGGACCAGTGTACAATCGCTTTATGCGGCAGTTTCGTATGAAAGTAGTACAAGTTTGCGAGGATTCGGTTAATGGATGAGTTACTTGGAGCAGTTTACCCGAGGTGAAGCATATCGTATTGTTACTGGTTACAGTTATCTCGAAATTACAGTGGGATATGAAGCGGCCATGCGTGAGTTAAAAGAATGTTATGGTGACCCGCACACTGTAGCCCATGCTTTCATACAAAAGGCGCTTAGTTGGCCCGAAATACGATTGAATAAACCGAAATCGTTTGACGAATTTGCGATTCTACTCTCAGAATGCGAGAGTGCTGTTAATTGCAGCAATGCGTTGAAGGTTTTAGAGTATCCTGAAAATATTAAGCATTTGGTGGCAAAACTTCCGTTATCAATGCAGGATAAATGGCGTAATATTGTCGTGCAAAAGAGAGATCAGAAGGTGTTGATATGTTTCAAGGACTTAGAAATAGTTTGTCTCCCGCATGTTAAACCTAATCTAGTCACGCAAGTGTTTCTGCTGCGGAAAATTCTGATACTACTCCAGGTTCAGGTAACGTTGATAATACGAAATCAATCGACATTTGTATATTTTGTAAAAAGATTAACCATCATTTGCGATCTTGTCATAGCTTTGAAAATAAGCCATTCGGAGAGCGATTTCATCCATAAGCAGTTGCTATGTTTTGTGTGCTTGCAACCTGGCTATATAAGTCGTATGTGTTCGAATCGAGCTGTGTGCAACAAATGTCATAAGGCACATCAACACAGTGTTGCATATTCAAAGGTTCAAAACAGATGTTGCAGATGTTAGCGCGGAAAGCAAAGATAATGCTGCGGAGTCAGTGTCGATGATGGCCATCGCGCTATTCCACGTCTAAGTCGGACACCTTGGAACCGGCACAATTTTGCCGACTTAATCTACAACACGTCAGATTATTTCGGTTTGAGGAATTCATTTATGTTGCTCTGTTTAAGTGTTGTCGAGCGCTGAGTACAAACAAATGTTGCTAACTTCAATGCACTGTAGCATAGAGAATCAATATTCTCACTCAATGCGTGGGTTGTTATGTATGCTCAGACTTTCGATACTGCGTCAAGTGCCTTCTAATGGGTCAGGATGATCGGTTGAGACTCGTCAGTATCGTCATCGTTGTCATCATCAGCCTCATCTCTTCGTACCAGGTCAATAATTTCAACATCGCTTAAAATATTGACGGTTAATGCCAGGAATCAATATTGACGTAATCCTCAACTGACGGTAATGTTTCCCCTGTAGCCTCTGCTAAAAGAGACATCACAGTTTTGAATTCTCCCATTGACTCTGTATCATCGTAATCTAAAGTGGACGTATGCTCGAAACCACATGTTTTATAACAGTTGATTATAGTCTGACTTGTGACTTGTCCCCATGTTGTACGGAGGGTTAGGAGCGAGTCTAGCATATTCCAGGAAAATGGTTTTTAGCCCACTTGGGACTTTAGTTCGAGCGGGCTATTGCGTTCACTTTTCGTCCGTCGTCCGTCCGTTCGTCCGTCGTAGCGTCCGTCCATAGACGGAATCCAGTTATTTTGGGAAGTTTTGAAGACGCTTCAATGTCAATTTTGGCCGGAATTCTAGGTCCTGTAGCTCCCTACTGGTTTGCCATTTCTCATTGCAATTTGTGATGGGTATTCTTTAGAAAGGGATGTTTTATACCTGAGACAGGTATTTTTGATCAGCCAATTATGACATAATTGGCCGCCATCTTGGTGTCATCAGTACTCATTCGTAGGTGGGAAAAAGTTTTTCCGCGTTTAATTGATACCTAAGCATATTGTGTCACTATAATCAATCTGAAAGTTGTAGCCCATGTTACGGCCTCCTTCAGCCATGGTCGAAATCCACCAATTTCAACGACAGACGTCACAAAACGACGAATGTAGACTTAACTTCAATATAACTTTAATGTGGCAACGGCGTGAACTAACTGGTACTGGTCAGGGAATGCACACATTTATACCAAACCTTATGGAGGCGTAAACCCTGACAAACACCAGATTGTTCAATAGACTACATAATACAGATACAAAATCTCTTTTTACGATCCGGTGTTTCAATTAAATAATTTACGTCCGATAATTTTCGTTCTATAACATACGGACCAGAAAACTTTGTTCTCAAACAGTGACCATCCAAAGGAAACAACACTAAAACTTTTTCACCAGGTGAAAATCACCGAAATCTGGCTTTCTTATCAAACTTTTTCATGTTTTCCTGGGTTTTCTGTGGATGATCACGGGCGTATTGCCAAGTTTCATACATTCGCGTCTTAAAATCAGTGACATATTTTAACAATGAAGCTTCCGTAGTTTCATGCAACCAAAGATCTTTGATCAGTTTCAGTGGTCCTTTAGCATGATGACCAAAAACTAATTCGTTAGGACTGAAACCCAGAGATTCCTGTACAGTATCTCGCACAGCAAACAACAAAAACGGCACTCCCTTATCCCAATCTCACGAATTTTCCTCACAATAGGCTCTGAGCATATTCTTAAAAGTGCGATGAAATCGTTCCAATGCGCCTAGACTTTCAGGGTGATAAGGACTCGACGTGTTTTGTTTAATGTCGAGTTAATGCATTATTTGCTAAAACATATTAGACACAAAATACGACCCATTATCACTCTGAATAGTCGTTTGAAGACCAAAATTAGTGAAGAATCTTGTAAGAGCCTTTATAACCGAAGCCGCGTTGATACGCCTGAGAGGTACAGCCTCTGGAAAACGTGTAGATTTGCATATAATTGTAAGCAGGAATTCATTTCCTGAGCGAGTTTTTGGTAGAGGACCTACACAATCACAGAGAATATCAACACAACATCAGATTTCAAACCTGGCCAAAAGAAATACCTTAATATATTTTTATACGTTTTATTAACGCCTAAATGGCCACCTATAGGTGTATCATGCGCAAAATGTAAGATCTCTTTTCTAAACACCAAAGGAACTACAATCTGATGTTGCACTGCCCATTCATCACTAGGCAAAATATCAGGGTGTCTATTCTTTCTCATCAATACACCTGAATAAAAATGATAACCGACGGGACAATCTAAATCATCTAGAATAGATGCAGCGTTAATGCTAAGCTTTCTAACATCTGAATCCTGCGCTTGTGACTCGATTAAATCTGCTCTAGATAAGAAACGTAATTTCTCTAAATTGCAATCTGCCCCATCAAAAATCTTACTAAAAAACGTCTCACTAAGGCCCTCAATATGGTTTGAACCAACATCTAAATTATAATTTTGACCTATAGAATCAGACGAAAAAGATTTATCATCACTACTAGCTTCAACATTTTTTCTTTTTGCTAACGAACGAGTCACGACACAAGCAGGATGTAATCCAAGATAACTAGATTCCGAAGATTCCACATCCGAATCTAAAATAGGGTTTTTAGTCACTAATGGATTGACAATAACCCTCCCCCCAGCAAGATCATTACCTAACAACAAAGACACGCCCGGAACGGGTAAAGTAGGCCTAATCCCCACTATAACTAACCCAGAAAATAATGACGTCTCAAGGTAAAACTCTATGAAGTGGAACTTCTAACGTGATAGGACCAATGCCACGCAACAAAATATACTGGCCAGTAAATGTACTTTCTGACAAAGGTAAGGTCCTTTCTAACAACAATGTTTGAGAGGCTCCAGTATTTCTTAAGGCATTTAATTTCACCTTTTCTGAAGTTTCATTTAATGCTATTCTCCCTTCAATAATAAATGGTTCGTAAGATCTTAAAGGACTGCTTTCAATATGAACAGTTTTATCTTTGCACTCGATTGTTGTTGCAAGACCATTCCCTAACGCATGTAGAGAATTGTTATCCTTTTGTTGTTTTCCCTGTAACTTGTAACAGTTTGAAATTAAATGACCGGGCTTTTTGCAATAATTACATCTCATAAGTCTATCTCGATCTCTATGATCAGAAACTAGAGATGTTGATGATTTATTGAACACGGAAGATGGTTGGGTGATATTCGGCTTTTTACTTTTCTGATGAGTTAAAGCATTATCATCAGAAAACGTAGCTGCAATCAATAAATTATCAACCTTTTGCTCTTCTAAATAGGTCTTTATATCATTACCTATACAAGTTTTGAAATCTTCAACCAGCATTAATTGATGTAATTTTTCAAAATCACTATCTACACCTCTTGAATCGCACCATCTATCAAATAGACTCTCTTTATCTTTAGCGAATTCTACAAAAGTTTCTGAATCAATTTTTCTCCGATGGTGAAACCTTTGTCTATAGGCTTCAGGTACTAACTCATACGCCTTCAAAATAGCAATTTTAACTGTTTCATATTGAGCACTTTGTTCAGAATTCAAAGCTGAATAAGCTTCCTGGGCTTTGCCCACTAGAACACTTTGCAGGAGTGTCCAGCTTTCTCGAGGCCACTTAAGATTGTTCGCTACCTTCTTAAAGTGACGAAAATTCTTCCGACTCCTGGAATCTGGGTACCATTCTGATGAGACGGGTGACGTCGAAGTCGACTTCATTATCTCGATATCTACTGGTAGACGCACTGATTTCCAATTCATGCATCCGCACTCTGTGTTCACCCTCCATCCGCTATAACGATAGTTGAAAGTGCCTCTCTCGCTCTTTTTCTCTCTTGAAACTCCAGTTCGATATGTCGAATGATAACACTCTCCGGAACATCGGACATTTTAGCTGGAACTGACTCAAACTGATCATTATTAACTACACCAGATTCAATCAAATGTCGCACAATTACATCCTTTAAATCCGCTTTTGTTCGGGACGTTTTAACAGATACGTTATAATGAGCTGCCAAATCAAGCAACTCGGACTTTTTTAGAACATTTATACTTTCTCGGCTAGGTTTATCGATAAACGTCTGTAATGACGAAGTGGCCATTTTAATCACAAAGAAACGAGAACTTAAACAAGAACAGGTACAGTACCTTGAAAATATAAGCAGTAGCGCTATCAATACTGACGCCGCGAAAAACAACAAATCTCGCTTCATGAGTTAGCTCTGCCACGATATTTGAAGTAAAACTACAATTATAAAATCATAGCTGCTGATATGTTCTATGATTTTGGTTGGTTTCAAGGTCATTGGTTTTTGTATATGGTCACCATGGGGGTGTTATGTATTGAAATTGTTAGATTGTTGAGCATTTGAAACCACTTCCCAAGTGGGCGTGGTGTCCCTGGACCCCTAGTTTCTGCTGTGCTGCGTCAAGACGTTCTGCTAATATTTTTATGATAGTGGAATTTCAAACTTTTGATAATTCCCGCGTCCATTGGCTGTGACACGCTGGTCGTATTTGGAGGTGGAGATAACAATTCAATATTATCGAGACCCTCAAGATGGGGATGTGCGGTGCAATTGTCAACGATTAGTGCGATCTTTCTTCTCTCAATTGGCATATGACGATCAAATTTTCTCACCCATTGTTCAAACAGTTTACTATTCATCCAAACCTTCTTATTTGCTTCATAATCAGCAGGAAGATAGTGCACATTTTTTAAGCACCAGGGTTTTTTAGCTTTACCGATACAGAACATAGGCATCTCGTCACTACCATCCATATTAGAACAAACTAATGTGGTGATTCGCTGTTTCCTCTGTTTGTAGCCTTGATAAACTTCACCTTTAAACCCAAGCGATTTTTCTGGTTATAATTTCCAGAAAAAGCCTGGTTTCATCGGCATTGTAAATGTTTCTCACTTCGTAGCATTCCAAAAAGCATTCGTATCGTGCCTCGTAAAGTGTCTTTTTTCCAATTTTCAACAATTCCCATGTCGACACCACCTGCCTGCCTGTCCATCCACCCTACTGATGGCTGAATTCCTTCATCGTAATTAAATTCACTGGCAAAATATCAAGCTTTCGCAAAAAGAATGTTGCCGTTTATGCGCAGATGAGGGTCATTGACTTTCTTTATTTTGACTACTTGGGAATAAATATTTCATCCGACATTTGCGATTTTTCGGCTTAGAAAATTTGACTTTGACCAAGAAATTAATATGATGATGAATAGAAAAACACCAGACTTCACAATTCTGGCCGACTTGTGCATTTTTCCAGCTTTCACGTGTCCGAGTTAGATGTGGTCTCAACACTATTGGTGATGTCGTATCCTTGGAGACTGTCTGCTTGAAAGGAATTCAAGTAAGCAACATTGAAGCCAAATCGTTCATTGACCTCCCGATTGTATATACTGAACATAAAATTCCTAAGCACATTCCCACCCAAGACGACTTAAGTCACATCTCCAAGAAATTAACTTGCCGTCCATTGATTCGGAGATTGAATTGTTTATTGGTAATGATGTGACAGAAGCATACACACCTTTGGAGAGGAATACAAGGCCTGAATTTAAAGTTATGACTTCTAAATTGGTTGCCGTCTCTCATCTTGCGTCGGAGAACGAAGAACTCGAGTATTTAGATCGGTTAGTGCGTCAATCGATAATAGGACGTGGTTACGCAGAATTGGTTGTGGTGGCCTGCTGGTGATGCTAGTATTGAACCCAAGATGTGCCGTATGACTGTACACCTTTTTGGCGCTGTAAGTTCAGGTGGTTATGGAAACGCAGCTTTACTGCAGAAGATTTTGCGAGTAGTTTTGATGAGGATGTTCTGAATGTTGTGTAAAGGAATTTCTACGTGGGCGATTGCTTAAAGAGTATTGACTCTGTAAATGATGGGGTTCGATCAAGTAATAATTTTGTGTGCACGCGGCGGTTTCCGGATAACTGGATGGGTCAGCAACAATTAGTCAGTAATTCATGCCATACCTTACATTGAGGTTGCCGATACAGCTACAAGAACGAGCGTTAGGGGTGTCGTGGTAGTTGGATTCTGATAGTTTTGGCTTTAGTATATTGATAAAGGAAAAGCTGCCTATGCGCCGCGGCATTCTGTTGGTTATCAGATCAGTGTTTGATCCGCTTGGCCTCATATCTCCTTACGTCTTACCTGGAAAAATTCCACTTCAGGATGTTTGTAGAAATAGCATGGACGGGGATATTGAGCCAACTGGCGATTAACTAAGAAGTTGGTTTATTGCAAAGCTGGTATACCAAGATTTGAATCAATGTCCGTATGCCGGTACATTAAGCTCACTAATGTTGGTGAAATTGTAAACGAACAGGTACATTATTTCAGTGATGCTTGCGAGTCCGGATTCAGGGTGGTAGTTAATATGCGATTAATGAACGATGGAGAGACTCATTGTCAGTTGTCGGTCGTAAAGTCCCGAATAGCCCCATTGAAAAGACTAGCTGCTAGCTGCTGCTACTATGAGTGTTAGAACTCGTGCGATGCTTAAGAGAGAGCTCAACTTGGAAGCCACGAATGTGTATTTTTGGACCGATAGCATGGTCGTTATGCACTACATAAGGATCGATTCAACCCAGATCAAAATGTATGTTGCTAATGTTTTGTCGGTCATTGGTGCGATCTCAAATCTGCATGATTGGAGGTTCGCTATGACCATCATGAAAACTATACTCAAATGTGTTATTAATCAATATGGCAACACCTCTGGTGATTGATTTGTAGGAGCTGTAGAGAATTTCTTATCCCCATTCTTGTTTCGCCTCATCTGTATCAGAACAATGGGTTTCATTTAGTATTATTAGCCAGCCATAGGCTGAGCCTATTACTATACAAATGGAGCGAATTTGAATGACATGGTTTCCAGAGTAAAGGCTCTTTGACTGTGCAACTGAGCATATATTTATACAAATCATTTATTAGAGCATTATCCATTCTCCAACCCCTATGAAGCTGAATTTTGAAAGAGAGCCTTATTGAAATTTATATGAGCTTTTTCGCGAAAATCTGATAGCAAAAATATATGGTTTAAAAAGCCCAACAGAAGGCAAAGACTCCTCTATGATTGGCTTAGCCGCAGAGATCAGCAGGTGTTCACATGAACCCGCAGTATCATCTACCATTTTACTTCTGGGTTTGATTTTAAGATCTAAAATTGTATTTCAATTTCAATTTCTGTGAAATCTAAGGTTGATTTGGTTTTTGGGAGGAATATTTATATTTGCACTACAGAAAATATCATTGACAATTATGCAAAGTCCGGGAAAAATAGCCTTTTCTCAAATCGGATGGATGACCTTGATATGCTACTTAGCCATGTGCTCAAACTGCTAATTAAATCAAATCTTATTCTGCAAAAAAATCAAATCCAATTCAATTTTACTTTATTGAACAAGGTAAAACAGCAAATACAATTCAATTTTGTTATATTGAGCAAATTTCAGAAAATTTAATTCTATTCCGCATTCTAATCAATAAGACCTAGGGAAAAGATTTATCTGTTCCTGCCAGCTCCAGTCGCTGTCTGTGCTACTCATGAGAACACGATTGAATTGTGTAAGTTATTGACCAGAGCTGCGTTTTTCAAAGCGGTGATAAGCCCTATCCCGGTGATAAATCGCTATCCCGGTGTTAAATATTACTATCACTGGGATAGTGTGTTTTTCAAACCTGTGTTAACTTTATCACCGGGATAAAATCAGCTATCCCAGTGATAAAGTTAACACACCTCCGACGTGGTGATAGCAACACTATCACCAGGATAAATTATCAAAATATTGATTTCTTTTTCATTGTTATGGTTGCTCGGTGACTGATCATGGCAATAATACATCCATATATGTGACATCAGATAAACAAAATATATGAAAACACCACTGTGTAGCCTCAGTGATCCTGTGATGTGAAGAAATCCTATATGTTCGTTCTTGAAGTGAGACATTAGGCTGAAATGTCAGCCATTTTCTTTATGTTATCACTGGGATAAATGCTCTTATCCCGGTGATAGTTATCACTGGGGTAAAATGCTTTTGAAAAACGAGATGTTATCCCTGTGATAACAATCACCGGGATAGTTAAATTTAACACTGGGATAGTCTTATCACAGGGATAACTTAACACTGCTTTGAAAAACGCAGGCCAGGGCCCGGTTTCATAGACTGAGTATCAAAGTTATCCCTGGGGGTAAATCCTCAATATGGGTGACAACCACCATAGCAACAATGAGAAACCATGGTTATAACTGACAAATTTCAAAATGTTCCCAGGGACTATCTTTCTTTCACCTCTATGAAACCCAGCCCTGGGATTGATAAGTCTATGAGCTGGGTGTGTATTTGGACAAATTTAACCCACAGAATGCATCTTTTGCCATTTTTGGTTCGAAGTTGTAAAACAACTTCTAACCATAGTTATCATACCGAAAGAATTTACATCAGTTCATCATTACATTATCATCACAGCGCTGATGTAGTGTTTTATCAATCAAGTCACGTGGCTTCATTCGGTTTATTTAATAAATCTTTTTGTCCTTTACTCGAGTTTTCCAGTGGTTATTACTTGGTTGACTTATTTTGCATCATCTAACCACAAATGATAACTCTTTAAACTGCCTCTAAAATGGAATAATGTTGACTAAACCTCGATTGATTTCGAAGTTCTATGTTGTGTCGCTTTGCCATGTTTTGTAGTCCCCTAACATCAGACCTGCCAACATCTACGATATCAGCGTAGTTTTTACGAGAAAGTTGCTGTCAGTGCGCTAGTACGGGCAGTAGTAGAAAAATACGATATGAAAGGCCTAAAGAAAAAAATAGGAAAATGAGATTTATTTTATGCTTAAAGACATTTCTTTTTTTTAATTTATTTTACGATTTCAACTGAATACCTAGGATAATTTTACCATTGTGAGTAGAAATTCAAAAAATTGTATAGTCTGCCATTGCCGTTAGTCCATCAAACTTTAATTGATGATTTCACAGGGCCTAATATCACCCAGAGGATTAACTATTTAATGGATTTAATTTCCTGATTTATTATCTACCGCTTATTATTATTTAGTTGACCTTGGAGTTAATACGAATTTTAATGAAACAACACACATGAAAATGACATTTTTTAGTACTCCAGTATTTCGACTTTCTAGGGGGTCTTTTTACGCTGGACCCCCAAAAATAACCCCAGCCAGTGGACCCCCCTCTTTCTAAAATCGGAAGTTAAATCTTTCTGCACTTTTCCGTGACTATGACTATAAACTCCTGCTTAGTGAAGTTTCAATGCGCTATATACAATAGTTCAGAAGTTATGAGGATTTAAGGAGTTAACTTCATTAACATGCAATTCATCTGGCACACACAGGACTTAACAATCACGCAGCCGGCAGGTTAAGAGTTAACCGCTAGGGGAGCAAAATTCCAACGGTTTAAGTGAAAAAATCTATGTATCCTTTGCCAACCTGCATGATTAGTTGCCACAATGAACTGCCACCAGGGGAGTGTGAAGGCACAGATTTTTGCTCCTAGCCCCATAACTGTTGGTGATAGGATCATGGTTGCAATGTGTGGTTAGTAGCCCTTTACAAGACACTTGTATTGATGTATGGTTTAAGTATGTAACTCATATGGTCTCCAGTAGCGCCACTTACAAGTTGCTGGAAATGCATTTTCATTGATATCTACTTAGCAGATTTCTATGAAAATTGATACACATGTACCTGGATTCAAAATACAACGATCCTCTCACATAATTAGTTCTAAATCTAACCACTAGGGGGCGTAAATTTTGAAAACTCATTCTCGCTGCCTGTCTGTGGTGCTTATGAAAACACGATTGTACTGTGTAAGTCATAGGCATTGTCTCTGAGCTTGGAATGTATTTTGACAAATATAACCCACAGAATGCATCATTTGCCATTCTATGAAAAGCTGACAGGCTGGCCATAGTGCCCCTTGGGGCTTATGTTTTACTTAAGGTTTTTCCAGGTTTACTTCATTGTTTTATGTCCAAATTTTATCCTTCCAATAAGTCAAACATGAAATCTTAAGGTAAATGACATGACGCTCTCATATCCCGCCAGCCGCGCCTGTGGCTGACACGACATCCCCTAATGCGCAAATTGTTGGTGAAGTGGCTCTGCCTTGGGTTTTGCGATTCGGATCATTTAATTAATCGGGGCCGAATCTACTCGTACCTTTGAAATTGCATCCCCATGTATATCGTTATTTGATATTATTTGAACTTTGTCAAATATCTCATATCTCTGAAGGCTGTGGTAAACCTCTTTGCCCATGGGCAATGCTGGTGCTTTTGACATACTCATGGAACACTTGCATTGGTTGTAAACAAACAAAGGGATGATCTACCGGGGTGGGTCAGAACCGACTGTACAAAAAAAAAAACGATCTTTGTCAATCCAGCCTGCAAAGGGAATGAGAACTGACCACACATGCTTAAAGCAGGGATGAAAATCTTCCAACCATAGACTGTTTTCCGACCTTTTCTAACATTTTCTCATCACCTCAACATCACCTCAATCGCTTTAATCACCTAAATCGCGGGCGTCACATCGGAGCGCTCCGTAGTTAGGAGTGCTCCTTAAGACGGTTTTCGGCAGTTGTTAACACAACTGTGGAGTCCGAGAAACCAATATGGCGTCTCATTCAAAAAGCGGCTCTAATTCCGGCCCAAACTATTAACATCTTGACCAAAAGGAAGTAAGTTTTTTGGCTAAAAGTTACTGATTTTTGTTCCCCAAAAAAAATCTTTTTTTTTGAAAATATTTTCCGACTTTTTCAATATGGGCCGTTTTCATCCCTGTTAAAGTTTTCTAACACAAGCATATTTTGTGACCAACTGCGAAGTTGTAGCATGTGTCATATTCAATGAATAGGGGTAGGGGGGTAGTTTCAGGCTCATTGGTTTCTGTATATGTTCACCGGGGGGTATCAGGGTGTTGAATTTAGAAATTATTAGATTGTCAAAGCATTTCAGACCACTTTCAGAGTGGGGCATGTTAGCTTAGGACCTCTAGTTCGCAGATGAAGCTCTTGTTTTCCATTACCTTGTATCAGTTCATCTATCTTTAGCTTTCATATTTTGGATAGGTCGTTTATGAATTGCCGACTAGCAGTCAGTGGAGTTATGATGTCCAATGGTGTCCACGTAATCCAGCCATTATCTCGAGTTGTTCATTTGATGGGCATATCAGTATTTGCTCTTTGATGGGCAATGACATAGACGCTCAGCCCACAAATCAGGTAGGTTACATATCCATCTCATAATGTTACACCAGTGCTGGCATGCTTCCTTTTCAAACCTACGTTTGAATTAGATGCAATTTCTAGCCTTCTTGGATTATTTTAGGAATTATTCAAGATGTTTCAGTGGATTTTCTTGATATTTTGTTTTTATATGTGTTTAGTCAAGACATCTCGGGGTCAAGGTGTTCATGTGGTAGCACTTTGCCGAAATAGCTCCTTCACACTTTGGATTTATTCTGGGGTAGTTTTGTATACTCTGATCGATGATCCTTATGAAATTGTTCTGCCAATAACTTTGTTAGCTCTTGTTGGTACAAATTATAACCACTGGATATATACTTTATATTGATATTGATTTAATACTGATATTTTGTCATTGGGAGGGAAATAGGGGTTGGAATTGTAATGGAAAGTTTCGTCCATCAGCTCTAAGCCGATTGGAAGTATTGGGAGAAAATATTCAAAATTTCAATGAATTTTTTGACGCCTTATAAAACGTTACCATTATGAAACCTAAACAATGTTAACCATTCAGCGTCATTTTACAAACGACAGCCGTAAATCGATGTGCAAAACGTCACAGGTCTATGTGTACACAAACAAGCTATCTGGCAAAATATTATTGACATAGATGTAGAATGGCTTCCTGTGATTATATAATGACCTATATTTGAACGTCGAAATGTTATATTGCATTGAATATCATGAGAAGACGTATTGTAATAGTAAAGGATGTATGATTATATCAGAAGCGGCAGGCATAAATAGAAATGATAAGTAAATCGGATTATTCGGTTAAATGGCGGATGTATACACGATTTGGAAGTCTGATATCAGTCAGACCCTGACGTGGGCATGCCGGTGGAATGACAAAGCTATCTACGATGTGTGTAGGGCCGGGGTGAATTTCATCAGCGGCTACAAGCGGTCAATATGAAAATGTGTAAACATATAATTTCAATATTCAAACGTTTTAGAAAATATGTTTGATATTAGGAGTATGCAGGTTTCGTGAGATTAGCAATTTATAATAGCATAGCTGTCATATACGGCTTCGCGTCCTCTGATGGCATGTGTATTAGGTGACAATTCAATTCAATTCTTTATTGATCCTTATTACATTGAAATTCCGGGATAAAATTCCCAAATTCAATAAATACAAATTTTAAAATAAATTAATACAACATACATGACACACGGGTAATTCATACAGAACAACATAAGCATGTTATTTTAAATGACAATGTCTACTACAATGTCAACCCACCCAGACTCAAGACTCTAGGATATCGAGTGACAGCCAAACCCGTGGCCCGGGACCGGGCCGGCTGGCTAGGCCACACGATATGCTCGAAGTCATGATGAAGCAGACATCAGAAGAGCTCTTTCTTCAACCATGGAGGCAATGAAGTTGCAGACCAGCTTAGAGGCATAAGAGGCAAGTTCGCGATCAATTATTGAGAATTTTCAATAAAGAAATTTAAACCACTACTAGAGTCGAAGACCTGTATCATCTACCCAATCGCCAAATCTCATCATTCCCCAAATTTCTTAAAACTTCGATTTCTAATTTGCAATTCCACATTAGCTTTGCCCAGAAATTCTACATTTTTTTCGCATGCGTCAAATAATTTTCTAAAATTAATTTTCTTGTTTCCCATTCTACTAAATGATGCTTGACCTTGTTTCTTGATAATCATGATATCAAATAATATGATATTCAAATTAACAAAATGGAGACAAATTAATTGTAATTGATTATGGACCTAGATGTTACTAAATTCCTTCAATATATAAATCTTAACTTACAAGAATCATGCAGTGTGGCAAAATGTTTAGAAATTGATCGAACTTTAAATAGGGTTGCAGTGACATAAGACTACAGGCATGCATATGACATGTTAATATGAATGTAAATTTTAGAAGCTTAATTTAATGGAGCACGAAATGAAAAGGAAATCTAGATATACGTTAGAATAACTTCAACTCAAGCAACCCTAATAAACATAAAGAACAAAAAATGTAATGAAGGCCGAAACCTGCAGAAAAATCCATTACATGGGCAAGCGGTAATAGCACTCGCTGCTCTGGTGAGAATGATTCTAGAGAACAATTCCGATTTCATTAACCCTTTCAGTGCTGACTAATCAATACCCTATCGTGCTGGAGATAATTTGAAAATTTTGAAAAATTTCGCCCTAGTGTGTTGAATAATCGGAATACCACTAAAGTGCATCAATACCCAACGTAGTGTATCGTTAGTTACTAATAATTCACTATGTTTGACAGGTGCTGCCATCTTTCAATAGAGATAAAAACTAATTACTAATTACATCAATACACCGCAGTGCAGTGTACTAGCAAAATCCATCACCGATTCGTACACCGCACTGCGGTGTAGACGCACTGAAAGGGTTAATAGTCTTCACGGGTAGAGCCGATTAGATGATCACGGAACAGACATATAAGCAGCGCTTTTGAATTCGGACATTAATGTAATTTATTCTTCTGATTACCAATGTACCGATATACAGACCGATGTACTGACCGCTGTACAAACCGATTCAAATCCATAAAGATATAAATTATACCTGTCTTAGTATACAATTCGACACTTCTAAATTATTGATAATGATTGATACAACCTAATAATATTAACGGGAAAGCACACTTTCTTAGCTCAGAAAAAAAACGGTTTATAAGTAACTAATTACTTTTTATAATGCCATTTACGTCTACTTTATAAAGTCACTATGTTATTATAAAAAGTATGTCATTGATTAATAATGGAATACTCTTTATAATATATGAAAATACAAAGTTTAGCTCTTATTTTAAATGTCATTTCATCTAACCAGCCACATTTTGTCAATGCATGGACAGAACTGCATATACTCCAGAATAAGTGGGAAATTCAAAATCAAACAAAAGATTCAGAGAAAATAAGAATAACTAAGGTATGTGGAGGAAAATGAAAACTTATAAATGAAACACCCTCCCGGACACGGCACAAATTGCCAAGACATAACCTAAGTACGTCCTAATAGACGTACAGTTAATTATCATTAGTTAAATATAACATGAAATAAAATACAAACAATATACATTATATACCCTATACCTATACGTACCCTATACCTTTTACCTTAAATATACATACATGATATGAAACATTTAAACTAGATTCAACTATAACTTACCATTACTAACGACGGGATTCTACAATTCACTGTTCTTCGACCGGCAAGAGTACAACGATTTTAGTTATCGGATGTTCAATGACATTCCTTGATGTCTTTACTTTCACTTTACGAACTTTACCGTCATTACCAGGGAAAACGTGTGTCACCCGACCTTAAGTCCATTTCCGGTGTTACGATGCTGGATCCGATAGTAGAACGTAATCGTCGACTTATACATCTCGGCACATTATAGACCATTTCTTTCCTCGGTATGAGTGTGGGAAAACGTCTCTATACCACCTATCCCTGAATGATTTGACAAGTTTCAGTATGAAATCAACTCTTTTTCTGGTGTCCTTTGTGTCATCGAAGGGGCCTTGCGGCACAGAAATACCCTATCGACCAAGTAGTAGATCGTTAGACGAATATAGCTGCCGTCATTTGGATCCGACGGTAACAATCCGATTGGTCGTTTGTCACTAAGTTGATCGCTGCAAATACAAGTGTTTGAAATTCCAGCGCAGTCGTCGAATTTACACCTATCATACTACAGTTCATCTCCTTTGTTACTGATTTTATGAGTGATTGTACGCACCATTCTGATGAGCTGCGGTCAGTGTTGTAAAGTGCCATTCAATGATTAGGTTGGTGCACCAGGTTTCTATCTCTTTGGAAGCAGCTACTTATTGCGATCCATTGACGTTAAAATGTCAATATGACCACCTTTCCTAGAAATCGATTTTTCACCTAGACCGAATTTATTTGCAAACGGTTTTATAATAATAGATGGTGCTTTGTCAGTTATTCTGTCTATACCCTTGACTCTAACAGGATACGTTACTCCATTCTTTCCTTGAATTAACACGTAAGACATACAACGACGATTTACAGTTTGACCAGACGCAATCGTGAAATTTAATCGATCAGGCTCGCCGCATAACTATAATTTCTGTTTGAACACATTTCCAATCAGATAAAAATTGCTTCCGGAATCAAGCAGATTATATTACCAGTCTCCCACGTGTCATTCTCCGAGTTTCCAATTTTTTGAGATACGATGGGTAAGAGTTTCTGACCAGAACCAAGGTAAGATGAAATTTCACATTTGATGATATGGCTTCCGGAGCTAAGGCTCTTTGACTGTGCAACTGAGCATGTATTCATACAAATCATTCATTAGAACATTATCCATTCTCTAACCTCATGAAGCTGGATTTTGATGTTAAAATTTATATGATCTTTTTTTGCGAAAATCTGAACGCAAAATTATCTGTTTTAAAAAGCCAATCAGAAAGCAAAGACTCCTCTGTGATTGGCTTAGCCGCAGAGATCAGCAGGTGTTCACGTGTGAACCAGCGGTATCGTTTACCGTTTTACTTCTGGGTTTTATTTTAAGATCTAAAATTGTATTTCAAGATCGATTTCTGTGAAATCTTTAGTTGACTTGATTTTTGGAGGAATATTTTTATTTGCACTAAAGAAAATATCATTGTCATTTATGCAGTCTGGGAAAATAGCTTTTTCTCGGATGGATGACCTTGATATGCTAATTAGCCATGTGCTCAAACTACAAATTCAATCAAATTTTATTCTGCATAAAAAATATCATTTTGGAGGTTCATTGTTCTCGGCTTAAACGACGTATAATCGATGCGATTGAAGACATGGCGAACCTCCGTCGCTGACATGGTCAACATTGTTGAAATTATACGAAAAACTGTTTTGGCGGGAAAATTCTTAGCTGTCGCGTATAAAATTGCATTGACCTCGTCTCTACGAGCGAATGTGATTGGCTGTTTTTGGGATATACGGGGAATTCCGGCGCTTAAAAAATAATTATGGGAAAGCCATAGAATGGCGAACGTTTCATTGGACTAGGTGCCGTATATGTGCCAATTCAAATGCTCATTACTGTTGAGAATGTAATTATTATCCGCCATAGGTATTGTTTCATTTTGATACCCGATTGATTTGATTGACATTGAAGTGTAAGCGAACATTCACTTACACAAGGCTTGCACCTGCGCGCGGAAATCATTAGATAAGATTGTTGCACACAAACACACGCGCGTACAGTACACACTACTATAGTGATACTGTAACGCTGCTTGCTGGCGCGTTTGACATTTCATCTGCAGAAGATGAGCGCTGTGTTTTTTGTTTGATAGAATTTGTAATAAATTGTAATTTCTTGTGACCTGAAAATTCTAAGCAGCAAACTATAGGTATAGGTCGAGGTCTGAATATTGTAGTGGTAAATTCCAGGATTTAAAACGATCTAATACGCCGATTTCTTACTGCACCGGTATATTAGCATCCGCGGCCATACATTCAGCCACCCTCTGATATGTGACATCATATGAATTTTATTTGAATGTTTTTTCATATTATGAAAAAATTTCTTTGAAAATATAACAGTTTCCACGCCGTGCCTACCTGTACCCTACGAAATTTTGGATGTGGACCGTAAACAGATGTATATCTTTGGTCTTATTTGACTACAAAATAATCCTTTAAGAAAGATAAAATACAATATTTAAACTTGTAGAACTTTGAAGTCACGAATTAAAAAGATTTTTCAAGCAATACCCTTACCCCAAACAACCTCTAGCTCTCAAGGTAAACCACACTTTGCCCATGGGCAATTTATTTTTTAGACAAACTTCTCTAATACATCCTCCTTTGCTTCTTCGAACCTCAGGACTTTGAAGTCCTCTTGTTCAAGTTTTCGAGGGTAATTTGATGACACTTTGATCAATTGGTCATTGGATTTTGTGTATGGCCACTAGGCGGCATTGAATAATACACTAACTTAGTATTTCGATATTATATTAGTATCTATGTATATTTTTTTACCACAATCAATTGCTAAGTTGTAGCTCATGACATGGTCTGCCAATGTAATTCCTTCCCCCCCCCCTAAAGAAAATTTATGGTTAATGGATGTCTAATCTTTAAGCTTAGGTAACACTTTTTCTGTATAATCCTGTATAGATAGGAATCTTACAGTGGTAAAAGGAGTTATCTTGTTATTGACACAATAACCAATGCATTAAGACAGCTAAGCAAGACTTAAAGATTCAGTCATTCTTGTTATGTTCATTAATGAATATCAGTCTGGATATGATATTGTTTGCTTTTATTTCTAGATGAATGATTCATTTCCTAGTGATCCTTTTCATCAAGCTCAGGCACAGTTCCAACAGCAGCCTAATACAGGCAGTCCGATCGTGCCACTTAAAAAGCCTCCTAAATGGCTACGACGTCCATGTGGTGCCAGCTTTGGTGTAAGTTTCGTATTTTGCTTTTCACTCATTTTCTTTGGACTAAAAAATTAACCCTGTTTCTCACTTCATGGCAACATTATTGCCAGTACGCAAAAATCAGAAAAACATTCTTAGCCCATTTGGAGCTAGCCCTAGTGGGCTATTGTATTCACTTTTCTTCGTAAGATTTGTCCTTTGTAAATTTGGAGATGGAACCTAAAAAATTCGCCTGATCAGAGTGGAAATTTTTTTCCAACCATTGTTTTTCCGCGTTATATAGCACTTTTTGAACATTATGAAATATTCATTTCAAAACCCTTATCCTGAGAGTATTTTCACTGCCTGCATCTGTATGCCAGTACTCCCTCCAGAATAATTGTGGCCATTGATTTATTTTTGGCCCACTTGGGACTTTAAGTTCCAGCGGGCTATTGCGTTCACTTTTTGTCCATCATCTGTCCAAGCGTGCATCTGTCCGTCCGTAGAAGGAATCCAGTTATTTTGGGAAGTTTTGAAGACGCTTCATTGTAACATCTCAATAGTTGGGTTACACTTGTATCTACCCTAGACATTGTTGTTCGCCGAAACCAGCACTTTTTACATATTTTTTCGACGAAAATTTAGAAGAAGCTTTCATCAATTATCTTGATCTATCGTATATAGTTGTATCCCCCATGGGCCTATCAGCCTAAGATAAATAGGGTCGATCAGACTCAACATGGCTGTCCTGTGACCTTTGTCAAAAATGTCAATTTTCGCCTGAATCTGTGTCCTGTAGCTTCCTACTGGTTTGCCATTTTTTCATTGAAATTTGTGTTGGCGATTCTGTTGAAAGGGATCTTCAATACATGTGACAGGTATTTTTGATCAGCCAATTATCACGCAATTGGCAGCCATCTTAGTGCCATCAGTACTCGTTAGTAGGTGGAAAACAGTTTTTCCACATTATATTGACACCTAAGTATATTTTGTTACCACAATCAATTGCAAAGTTGTTGCTCATAACATGTTCTATGATTGTGGTGAGTTTCAAGGTCATTGGCATCGTCGTCATGTCTGTCTGTCTGTGGATGTTTCTTTATGACAGGATTTAAGCTGTTAGTATGGACCGATGTTTCTGTAAATTGGCGGTTCCTGAACTTCGCTGAAAAAGCTGAAACACTGAAACGCGGCCCCGCTCCGGAAAAAAAAGTTCAAAACGTGTATTGTCGGTTCCTAGCACGATTTCAGCTTTTTTCGGGAATTCCCAGAAATTTCAGTGTTTTTCGGGAATTCCCTGAAATTTCAGCGTTCTTTTTTCAGCGTTTCAGTGATTCAGCTTTTTCAGCGAAGTTCAGGAACCGGTAAATTGGGACATATATTCTGTACTTGGTGTAGATGGTGCAGCTTGGTTATTATTTGATTCTGATGTTTTTAAGTGCTCAAATTTGGTTATAAAATAATCAACGTTACTCGTTAGTTCAAGACGTTGTGGCGTGTTACTACGGTGACGCTCAATACACTCGCTTTGTGTATCACAGAACACGCTTGTACATGGAGATATGATACACTCATACAGTACGGGCACGCTGATCTAGTCTAACGCCTTGCGCGCGATATTCAGCGCTAGTGCCGAGAGCCTAGGGATTGCTCCGGACACTACGCAGTGAAGACTTTTGGAATTCGGATAAGGCCGGATCATTCTTTGCAGTTTCAGACGGTCGCTACTCTTTACGTAAAAACCAGCGTAAATTAATTAGCCAGCTGGGATTTCCGCCCCGAATATATCACTCGAATTTACTGAGTACGGGAGCTTCAATCACAGACGCAAGAAATATTGATGACAAAGTCAAAGTTTAACTACGTATTCCACAAAACAGACAAGGTATTTTGATGAATAGAGTTAATTTTTTTCCAAAAAGACATCATTTAAACACCGAAAATATTATCAGCGCACCACAGCAGGTAGCGTGCATCCACCATTTTCCGCAGTGATGACACCACACTCCCAAGATCCGTGTTTTGATCAATGCTGAGAACTAATCTAAAGTAATTAAAGATGGCATTAAGTGTCATCAATTGAACCCGTCATTTTTATGCCCTTACGTTAGCAATTGTTGGAGCCCGGCTATCTTGTATTTAGTTAGCAATCGTTGGAGTCCGGCTATCTTGTATTTAGTTTGCAACACCGATGATTTTGATATTTATGATAGGCCTACTTAGTGTACAACACGAGGTGATTGCATTGTCAGCAATAAGGCGTTAACCGTTTACCATTTATGTATCAATTATGTGTAGTAATAGATAACGCTTCCCACGGAGAAGATAAGTGTTTTTACCACGTGCATACAGACGTGCATCAACAGACCCACATTTTAATTTTTGAATGGTCATGCGAAGACATGGTGTCACATTTAAAAACGTTTTAAAGGTCAAGTGCCGTCTAATCCCTACTTTTTGTGTTTTACTTTTTAAATGATACATAAGTATATAAATGATGACCTGGGATCAGCCTTATAGAAAAAAAATCACTTATGTGTCTTAGATCAGTAAAATTAAATAACTGGATCATTGACCTATATAGCGTATGCATCTTGGCCGCAGCGCCACATTCATGCATCATCTTTGCCAAACAAACATACACGTGTGTGAACTCAGGACACATCTATAAAATCTATAAAACAACATCATTCCTTCGGTTTATTCACAGTTCTACTGCTGGCTATCCATTGTATGTTTGTTGTGTTATGTATAACAGTATCATCCGAAAGAATTTAGGAATCTTAAACAACTTCTAAAAGGATTAAATACGCTACGAATGGTGATTATGCGGTGCGGGATAAGAGACTGGAAACTGTTGGATTATTTCAGACGTACACTGCTTATTTCACCACGGATTGTTTTTAAGTCTGTCTAATAAAGCTAAGTTCATTGTTTTAAATCAAATCTATTAGTTTGCCATAGCTTCGCTATTCATAAAGCGTACTTAAGTTAGTTATCCTTCAGTGGTACAGCTCACGTGGAAATGTGTGTTTGACTACAATGATGTCAGCCATTGTGGGTTTTTCACAGCAAACGCGCACCTGCTGTGTACGGCAAACTGGTGAAAATAGCCGACTTTAAAGTCTTCTTTCTCAGTAATGGCTTTACTAAAATCAAAATTAGTTAACACACTTATCATTTATAGACATATCACATTTAGAAAATAGGTTTTACACAATATTCTATTTAGAGGGCACTTGAGCTTTAAGCTTGGGCCTTAATTGCATTACTATTAAAAGCTATCATGAATGAAACTATTGAAAGCCAAATTCACTCAGTTGCTGAACTTGATTTCAACAGTAACCGGCCATCCTGGTTTAATATGTACTGCCCTGAAATTTGAAAAACTTACATAGCATCTTCTGATTTTGTTTGTCCCAAGTAGTTAATGCTCAAGTTTTAGTTGTTTTATGTCATTGCCTCACAGGATCAAAATTGTCAAGTCCAAAATGTTCATAATTAAACTTGCGTAACTGTCGTTCTTCCGCTGGTGAATATTGATTTCTTGTTCCACTTGGTCAATCATAAAACTAGCTTTGGCCCTCAGGGTACAGCTAGCAGTTGGCCTTAAGGTTCAGTCTGTGAACAGCTTCAAGACACTCATGTTGAATCATGGATGTGAAGCTTGTACCCAATGGACTGCATGGTCATTGGCCTATGCCATGGGTTCTTGGTGATTGTGCCGAGAGCAGACTTTATCCGGTGGCCATGGTAAGTATATTTACTGACGTTTTACCTTGATAGTATAGATTAAACATGCACCGCATCAACACAGTTATTTCCATTCACTTTTCAAGTTCTAAGTCAATACCGAAACCCATGGTACATTCGCATCTGCAACGTCTCTACATATTCAAATATAATTCACTGTGTGGTACATGACATTTATAGCAAATATGCTCAGAAGACATATTTTGGGTTTGGCTTTGGTAAAAGTTTGGCAGCTTTCTCTGATTTTTCGCTTTCAACCAGTTCTGAAATGGTGCCTCAATTATTTGACGTGAATTGGGCAGAATTGATTAAGAAAGCCTACATCTTGACTTGGTTTTAATTCTCTTTACGGCACCACTTACAGCTCTCTCTGGCCATGCATTTGAAATTGGGGTGCTATGAATGATCTCAATTAGTTGTGTGATGATGGGAAAGAATTTATTGTAGGGTACAAAATTTGATAAAACTTCTTTAACATTCTCTCCAATGGAGTTTCTACAACAATCTTTAAATCAGACAACTTCTCTTTGCGATCCTTATAATTTTCTTTTTTTTTACATGAACAGTTTTAACCCACTTGGGACTTTAGTCCCAGCGGGCTATTGCGTTCACTTTTCGTCCGTCATCCGTCCGTCCGTAGACGGAATCCAGTCATTTTGGGAAGTTTTGAAGACGCTTCAATGTAATGTCTTGATATTTGGGTTACACATGTATCTACCCTAGACACATATTCAGCCCAAAACCTGGCCCTGTCAGAATCAAGATGGCCGACTGGCAGCCATTGTTGTTCGCCAAAATCAGCACTTTTTACACATTTTTGAAGTTTTTGAGGAAAATTTTGAAGACGCTTTGATCACCTTGATCTCTCGTATATATTTGGATCTCCCCAGGGCCCATCAGTGTAACAAAAATTGGGTCGATAGGACTCAAGATGGCCGCTCATGACCTTTTAAGTGCCCAAAAATGTCAATTTTTGCCCGAATTCTGAGTCCTGTAGCTTCCTACTGGTTTGCCATTTCTCATTGCAATTGCTGATGGGTATTCTTTGGAAAGGGATGTTTTATACATGGGACAGGTATTTTTGATCAGCCAATTATGACGCAATATGGGATATCGACAAATTCAAGTTCTGGAATTTCTCGTTTGATGGCGCTAGTCAGAACCAGAAATTGGATCCTAAATCCTCCATGTTCTAGTTCATTTGCAATAAAAATCTCTCGCTTCAAGTTTTTAGTTAGCGATATTTTACTTACTATACATAGTCACGTGTAATCCTTTAAGTATGATATCCTGACAATGTGTTGAATTCGATAAAACCTCACTTTGAATGCTAAATATCACTAAAAATATAAAAAAATTACCAAAAATCACAAATTTAGCGATGACCTTGAAGCAGCTAACGGACGTAAAGACTGGTGCCGGGTGACATCACTTTGTTGATGAGTTCAAGACTCTAAGGGTAATTTATTGCAGGCTACACTGATAAATATGAAATAATATTATGAATTAAAATTGATTTTAGAAGGACTACACTCGTAGATTCATATTAAAAATATGAAAAGTACTGTTTTCTGTCATATGAATTTTATTTGAATATTTTTTCATATCGTGAAAAATATATTTTTGAAAATACAAAGTAGTTTCCCTGCCGCGCCTACCTGTGCCCTACGAAATTTTGGACGTAGACCACAAACAAATGTTTATCTTTGGTCTTATTTGCTACAACATAATTCTTAAAGAAAGATAAAATACAAAATAAACTTCTAGAACTTCGATGTCATGAATTAAAAAGATTTTTCAAGCAATGCCCTTACTCCAAACAACCTCTAGCTATCAAGGTAAACCACACTTTGCCCATGGGCAATTTATTTATGAGTTGGATCTCTTAAGATCATTGATTTCTTGTTGGAACACTTTTATGAATCTCATTGGCCTAGATTTAATTTAGTTAATTTACTTATTCTAGTTTGGTGGAAAGTTGATATCATTTGGCAATACTAAATTGGATCAGCAACAACAGCAGCATCAACCTACACCACGTGAAGTACATGTTAGTCAGGTGGTCACTGAGGCAGATATTTTACATAGTTCAAACCAACTCGAGACTGCTTTGTCGAATCATCAATTGACTGAATTTTGCAATTTAAAGATTGAAAACTCTACGGATGAGCATGACAAAAACATTTGGAAATTCCTTAAGGTAAGTCATGGTACTTAGGATATTGGGACGCTATCATAATGTATGAATGTAGCATTATTGCAAGGGAATTTTTGAGCATCATCACCATAAAATCGCTTTGTGTTTTTAAAAAAGATGAAAATTGTTTTTTAACAGAGACATCATTTCTTGTTTTGATGTGATTCCAGGGAACCGCAAAACATTATAAATTTTCCCGGACTGAGGTGCCCTTTTGATAATTCATGGGAGGAGGCTTGACTGATCCACCGCTATGTGATTCAGCTATAGTGTATGTTTGTAGCACCAACTGCACTGATTGAATTGTATGGAGTACAATTCTGACAAATCATTTCAATACAAATTTTTACTGCTTCCAAGTAGTTCAAGTACCAGTATCATTAATGCAGAAAACCTGCTATCCCCGCTATGCATGTATATTTGTAACATTGTTGTCTTCATCATATTTCGATATGGCTTTGGAGACGTGACTGAAAATGACTTGTTCACAAAATGCTGTGTTGATACTCATCATTTGTACCATACACTTTTGTTGTACAATACATGCCATTTAAAGTATTGCCAAACAAACATCATTGCTTCTACGGTAATGGTCACCGGTCAATCACTTGGCGCCGGTCTTTCACCGGTTCAGCTGTTCTAGCCGGTTTAGTTTTTCGACTACTGGTTCTGAACCGGTCTCAGGTATTTCCCAGGTATCAGCATGCGATAGTCGGGATGCCGGCACAGGACATCAGGTCAGGTCCAGTAGCTTCAAGCACCAGTCTGGTCCGGGTGTCACCGGGCTCTGATCATCCGGTTCGGTTAGCATCGAAATTTCTTATGCTAAGGGATTTCCGCGATTTCGAGAAGATTTTCGATTTATTATTGTATGCAAAGCTACCGGAGTTACTACAGGTAAGCCTATTCCCGATTGTTTCCCTGACTGTTGCACATCTGGCAGGGAAAAGGAAGGTTATGGCGGATGCTCTTTCTTGTCGAGGTCAGGTTATTGAGACGGACCGGGTCCTCCACCAAGAAGTAGCCAATTGGGTTTGAGACATGTTCGTCAATCCGCTGCTGGATCTATTTGCCACCCGGTTCAATTGGAGGTGTCCACTTTTTGTTAATTATTATGAGGGGTCCACGTGAGCAGTTGTTTATTCCACTTCTTGATCACCTAAAAGGTGACATTTCTCAAGATTCTGTGCTCCCTGGGTCACGTCGTTTATCAAGGACATCTTATTTAGGGAGAATCTTTCCTTGGAGGGGGTTGTTTCTCACCCGGTGAGGTCTTTGGCTACTTCCTGCGCAGCCCTTTCCTACGGCCTTTTGGAATCCTCCTTCCACTTTTACATCCTCTTATTTACAGGATGTTACAGGCCAGTTAGGCTCATTAGCTTCACTCGGTGCTGTTGTTATAGCTCAAGGTGTCAGTTCTTTCGGATTGGAATCTCCTTCCAATTTGATGTCCTTTTATTTACCGGATGACACAGTCCAGATAGGCTCATTAGCTTCACTCGGTCTTGTTATAGCTCAAGGTGTCCGTTCTTTCGGATCAAACTCTTAAGCATAGAATTTTTTATGTTTACATAGTCAGGATCACGAGCTGTGTATTCGTGTACATAGATTAAGCTCATGTTTCGGGAGTATTATTATTGCAGTATTATTTTCGTGGGGGCCCTGAGCTGGACGCACTCACTGTGACCAACCAGTTTTCCTTATGCTACAGTGTTCCATTCTGTGCTTGGGTAAGTGCTCTCTTCTTTCCCAATTACCTTGCGACTTGCGATTGAGCTGTGGTTTTTCTATCGACCTAAGGAAATCTTACAATTTTTGTAGCTAAAATCTGTATTTCCGAATAGTACTTATCCTTTCCTATGGTGGGAGTTCCGCCCTCCTGTCCTGCATAGCGGTATTCTTGAGTCTGCTATGGTTTAAAAATACGGCAGATATCTCCAGTGGCTTATTGCAATACCGCTGGGCCTGGTCATATAGAAAGAGCATTGCCGATCAAACCAAATTGGGGAAGTACTATTCGGAAATACGAATTTTAGCTACAAAAATTGTAATGTTATGCATGCTTTAGCATGAACAATAAATGCCAAGATGGCTGAATAAATGTTTGTTACTGTTAATCAGAGAAATTGGATTGTCATCCATTCAATTGGGGGAATTTAGAAGAATCTCCCTGACAGATAGAACATGACCTTTGGTCCTCTTGTTCTAAAAATCTTGCTATCTAGTCATTTCTCTACCAATCGATACCAAATATGCACAGAAAAGTAGTACAATGTAAATGGAAATACATGTGTCCGGTCGCTCACAAAAAAACATGAAAAACCTTTGAAAATGACTGTTACATTGGGAATTATGTGCCCTTTTCAGGCAGCCAAAATTCAGCACTGGATCCGCCCCTGAGAGTTCTAACAGTTTTTCAGTCTTTCGTCTAACTTAAATGGTATTATTCTGTTTTAGACTAACTTTCACAAAGATCCACGTCAACAGTTTTTAGAATTGATTGGGTACAATCGTGCAAATCTTGTCGAAAGTGTAAGTACCAATGGAAATTTCTGTTCAACAACATATGGTACAGCCTAGAAAGAACTTAACTCAGTTTTCGTTTGCTTTTAGTTTTATATCATTCGAACCGCGTTTGTAATTGGTTTTCGTTTAGTTCCGAATGCGTTCGACACTCGTAAGGGATGAATATTTGTTACAAAATTAAGCTTTTCGAATGCTCCTATTAGGAGTTTATAATGTTACTGCATGTATTTCACCAAGTAGTCGTCCAAATAAAAGAAGTTGCAATCTAAAAGAAGGGAGCTTCTATTAATACGTACGTGCATTCGATGTGGGCGCACCTGATGCGTTGAATTTGAACCGCGGTAGCAACTGGTTTGATTCGCATTTCTATTTCGTTTTATCAAAAACGAAAACGCATCGATCTCTGACGAACACCGGACACATTATGAGTTATGTTACTTCTAGGCTGTACTGTATTATTTGGTATGGCTTTTAGCCAACCTGATAGTGGGCTGAATTCACTTTTCATTGATCTATCTATGAATCGAAAAATCGAATCAAATTATTTTGAAAATTTTTCATGCTTTGATGGAATGTGTTGATATTTGGTTTGTATTGGTGTGTCCCAATCTATTTCAGTCAAGCACATGAAATTGAAATTGTTTTTTGTATTTTCTTTTTAAACGATAATTTTACTAACTTTATTAATAGATATTATCATTCTTGGGGAAAACCCACTACTCAACCTTTCATCACAGTGGCAGCACCTTTCCCAAAATACTAAGTAGATTCAGTGCCGGGAAAAGATCCGTATTGCTAAATTAAATTCCATTTTTTAGCCCTTATCGGACTTAAGTCCCAGCGGGCTATTGCGTTTACTTTTCATCTGTCGTCCGTTCGTCCGTCCATCCGTACTGGCAGCCATTGTTGTTCTCTAAAATCAGCACTTTT
Source organism: Tubulanus polymorphus (assembly GCF_964204645.1). Lineage (NCBI taxonomy): Eukaryota > Metazoa > Nemertea > Palaeonemertea > Tubulaniformes > Tubulanidae > Tubulanus > Tubulanus polymorphus. The sequence goes on along the minus strand of NC_134028.1, from coordinate 13,196,159 downwards.
AACACGTTTTTGAACTTTTGGAGGGAAATTTTGAAGACGCTTTGATCAATTACCTTGATCTTTCGTTTTATTTGAATCTCCCCTGGGCCCATCAGGTTAACAAAGATTGGGTCGATCGGACTCAAGGTGGCTGTCCTATGACCTTATTAGTGCCCAAAATGTCAATTTTGGCCCGAATTCTGAGTCCTGTAGCTTTCTACTGGTTGGCCATTTCTCATTGCAATTGCTGATGGGTATCCTTTGGAAAGGGATGTTTTATACATGAGACAGGTATTTTTGATCAGCCAATTATGACGCAATTGGCGGCCATCTTGGTGTCATCAGTACTCATTCGTAGTTGGAAAAAGTTTTTAATCATTATATTGATCCCTAAGCATATTTTGTTACCACAATGAATTAGTGTAGCATAAGTGTAGCTTATAAGGTGTTCTATGATTGTGATGAGTTTCAAGGTCATTGGTTTTTGTATATGGCCACCAGGGGGCATTGAATAATACAATATCTTAGTATTTCTGTATTATATTTGTACCAATGCATAATATATTACCACAATCAATTGCAAAGTTGTAGCAAATGACATCGTCTATGATTGTGGTGAGTTTTAAGGAAATTAGTTATTCTATATGGTCACCAGGAGGCGCTGAATAGTATAATAACTTAGTATTTCCTTATTATATTGGTACCTAGGCTAGAGTTTCAAGGTCATTGGCATCGTTGTCATGTCTGTCTGTCTGTGGATGTTTCTTTATGACACGATTTGAGGTATTTGTGTGGACGGATTTTTCTGTAAATTGGCACATATATTCAGTACTTGGTGTAGATGGTGCAGCTTGGTTATTATTTGATTCTGATGTTTATAAGTGCTCAAATTTGGTTATAAAATAATCAACGTTACTCCTTAGTTCACGTCGCTGTAGTGCGTTTCTACGGCGATGCTCAATACACTCGCTGTGTGTGTGTAACACAGAACACGCTTGTACATGTTTGAAAAAAACATCATTCAAACACCGAAATATTATCAGCGCACCACGGCAGGTAGCGGTGCATCCACTATTTCCGCTATGATAACACCACATGCCCAAGATCCGTGTTTTGATCAAAGCTAAGAAGTAATTAAAGATTGCATCAAGTGTCGTCAATTGAACCTGTCATTTTTATGCCCTTACGTTAGCACTCGTTGGAGCCCGGCTATATTGTATTTAGTTTGCAACACTGATGATTTTGATATTCTTGATACTTAGTGCACAACGCGTGTCGATTTGGATTGCCATGGAAAAGTGGTTTTACCGAGTGCACACGGACGTGCATCAACAGACCCACATTTTAATTGTCGAATGGTCATGCGAAGACATGGTGTCACATTTAAAAACGTTTTCAGCTTGGGCCTAAATTGTTTTACTATTAAAAGCTATCATGAATGAAACTATTAAAAGCAACATTCACTCAGTTGCTGAACTTGATTTCAACAGTAACCAGCTGTCCTGGTTTAATATGTACTGCCCTGAAATTTGAAAAACTTATATAGCATCTTCTGATTTTGTTTGTCCCGAGTAGTTAATGTATAAGTTTTAGTTGTTTTATGTCATAGCCTCACGGCATTGAAATTTTCAAGTCCAAAATGTCCATAACTAAACTTGCGTAACTGTCATTCTTCCGCTGGTGAATATTGTTTTCCTGTTCCACTTGGTCAATCGTAAGACTAGCTATAGGCCCTCAGGGTATAGCTAGCAGTTGGTCTTAAGGTTCATTCAGTCTGTGAACAGTTTCAAGACACTCATGTTGAAATATGGATGTAAAGCATGTACCCAATGGACAGCATGTTTATTGGCCTATGCCATGGGTTCTTGGTGATTGTGCCGAGAGCAGACTGTATCTGGTGGCCATGGTAAGGATATTTACTGATGTTTTACTTTGATAGTATGGTTTAAACATGTGCCGCATCAACACAGTTATTTCCATTCACTTTTCAAGTTCTAAGTCAATACTGAAACCCATCATGGAAAGTTTCTTTCTGGTTGTATATTGGTCCAGGGGCGTTGAATATTGAAATTGTTAGATAATTGAGCATTTGAAACCACTTCCCACGTGGGCATAGTGTCCCTGGACTCCTAGTTATTAGGTCTCGTCTCATCCTTCATTTATGGGGACTGGCAAATTGATAACAGTCTATATCTATACCATAGTAATGAACGTCAACAAGTGCGAGAGAAGTGAGACTTGAAATTTAAGTCTGAGGAATTTTCTTTAACTCGAGATTATGTGGGGGGGGGGCTGCGTTCGCACCCAACGCAGTTCCCCAGGCACTAGAAGTAATCGAGGGACATTTTGAAGAAGCTCAATAATCATGCTCTTATATGTATATATATATATGTATGCCCCAAGGGCCCATCAGCATAAGAAAAATTGGGTCGATCGGACTCGATGGCCGCCCTGTGATCTTTTTTTGTGCCCAAAAATATCAATTTTGGCCCAAATTCTGGTTTGCCATTTTTCATTGAAATTTGTGATCAGTATTCTTTGGAAAGGGATCTTTATTACGTGAGATAGGTATTTTTGATCAGCCAATTAAAACGCACTTGGCAGCCATCTTAAATACAGCAGCGTTGCTACCGGTGAGGTTGGTCCGACCAATGATTACCAAGGTGGTTCTTCTGATTCGTTCAAATTTCCATTAACTGCCCCCCTATGGCACTCTTCGCCCGGTTCTACACGTTCATCAATTCCTTAGGCTGACAATTGATTCACGATCCGAACCCGAAGCGCACGGCGCTTAGGCAATGATAGCAATGATTCATTTATGTTATATGTCTGACCAATAATCAATTGGTTGCTTCTTCCCTGAAATGAACAAGTTTTTTATCAACAGGTTTTTACTCATAGTCTTAATAATTGATTATTATTCTAAAGATACATCTCCTAACATGTAATTGGAATCACCCAATTCTTTTTTTTGCCACCAGGGAGAATTGAATATTGAATTATAAACAATTTGTCTATTCATAATTGGTACATAATTGGTATAATTGGAATTCATTGGTACCTGTATGTATATTTTGTAACCACAATCAATTGCATAGTTGTAGGTCATGAAATTTTCTGTTATTGTTGTGAGTTTCAAGGACATTGATTTTGGTATATGGTCACTAGAGGATGTTGAATAGTAGAATAACTTATTTCCAAATATTGGTCTTAAGAATTTTTTTTAATCACAATCATTTGCAATGTTGTAGTTTGTGATATGTTCTTTGATTGTGTTGACTTTCAAGGTCATTGATGTTTGTATATGGTCACCAGGGAGTGTTGATTAGTACAATAACTTAGTTTTTGGCTCGTGTTAGCGAGCCTATGTCAACCGTCTGGCTGATCGATAATCATTTGTATGCTTACTACACTACGCTCAAAGCTATTTTTAGCACACTCAAACACAACTTCAGTAGCCTGTAATTTCACTACTAATGGATGAATTGAAAGGATTAGGCAAAAATATATCTAGGGTTTTCTGTTACATCACAGAAAACCCTATTGACATTCGCGTGTTTATTATTATTATTTGACAATAGATGTCAAAACTGCAAAGGCTTTCTTACCTTACCGCTGTTTCCGATAAAATCCGTTTTATTTCATATCGTATAGATCAAAAATTGAACCCCATTCAATGAGGCGACATGTTTTTCTGAGTCGTCATCCCGAAATCCACCGCAGGCTGCTCGTCAATTCCATTATTAAATCAAGTATAAAGAGACAAATTTAACAATTACCTATTTTCTCTATCGCTACACTTTACCGATCCACAGGATATTTACTACTCTAAATATTGTACGCACCGTCGAGCTGTAAAGATCGATGAATGAACGTGTGTCTTTACATCATCGTTCTGTGGATCCGCTGCAAGTTCTCCTTGCCATGAGAATCAAATAAAAAACTAATAAATTTATTACTCCCAGGGATTTGGCCCCGGGCTTCAAACAGTTAATCAAACAATATTCTAATTTCCTTTACTAAATTTGCCGGATATTTACTATGATGAATCATTTAAGTACTGGCGCCAGCCGTAGGCCTAAACTAAACACACCGAACAGATGCAGCGGAGAAAAGCTGTAGTGTTGACGAGGTATCAAAATAAATGAATTTATTACTACCAGTGATTCGGCCGCGGATTTCATTCATATATCAATATTCTATTTGTCCCACAGTACATATCGATTTTAACAAATCCACATCCAGGTCATTCACTAAATACCTGTATATAAGCTGAACTCACGCTTGATATTCGGATTCAGTGTTTTCAATACTGCGGATGATAGAAGATCAGTTCTAGGCCGCTTGAAGTGTTTATCGGGGTCCAACGCGCTTTACTGTTTCAAACAAACACAATATAACTGTTGTGTTTATTAACGGACACATGGATTGAACTTCAAACTAAATTTGCAATAAAAAATCTAGTTTTTGATTTGAAGTTGGTTCGAACAAAACTTTTTTTTGAAAAATTTGAAAAACTTTTCGTTCGAACAAAATATTAGTTGTTTGATCGAACAGAATTGTTTTCGCTCAACAATTTTTTATGTCGGGACAAAAAGTTTTTCGTTCAAACAATACCATAGCTTTTTCTATATTGGAGTGAAAGGTTTTCAGTTCGAACAATAAGTAGGCCTCTATTACTTGATTGAACAGAACAATATTCGAACAAAATTTCCTTTCTCAGGACAATAATTTTCTGTTTTCAATTCTGTTTTCGATCGTTGAAAACGACTGAGCCATTTAAGCGACCCATCATTGATACCATTTCCTAGAGGCTTGTAAAGTTATCGCTGATGTAGTGCCTTATCAAATGCTTTTTGAAATCCATAAAGAGAATAACCATCAAATAGTCAAATAACCATCTGGTCCAATCATCCATGGTTACAAGTAAGCCCAATTGACTGTTTGTAGACCTTGATTTTATAAAACCGTGTTGACCGTTGAACAGGATTATAAATTCCCTTCCCTTTCATAGCCTGGTGGAGCCGCGTCGGCATACACGCATTCGTATTCGACGCGAACAAGGCTGTGCAGAAAACCCATTATCGCTGCTTTGCAGCTATATTTCATAATTTGGTTTTCTTTATGGTGCACAAAGTTGAAAGCCGTGGGTTTCAATTTTTGAGAAATTAACCATAAAGTATCAAAAATTTGATTTATTTGAGCACGTTTTTTTATGCAGCATCTTTAACTGTCCAAAATTACACATCCTATTATGAATTATTAAAAAATATGTCAGTCGATAAACTTTGTTTCGTCTGTAAACGGCACTGGCCTCAAATTTCTATAAACTTGGGAGCTTCTGTCCTAATTGGGCCGTATGATGATGAAAAACCTCGGATGAAACCCAGGCTCTCACTTTGCCGGGTCACTCATAGTTTTAGTTGTTTTATATGTCATTCTATGATTATGAACATTAATTTGTTGAGACAAAAATTCCCATAATAAATTTTTCGAAGATTTCATTCTCGTTAAAAGTCAGTTATCACTGACCAAAATTAAGTCGTTTTTGATACATCATGTATATTTTTTCTTTTCTTCAATGGAATGAATTTTTGTGTACTTGTAGCCTATACATGACAAATCTTTTACTTCACACCACTGGTGAGCTACTGGACCATTGGTCCTTTATTTCACATTATATTAAAACCTTGGCATATTATGCTTTCACAATCAACTGCAAAATTGTAACTCGTGACCTTTTCTATGATTGTGTTGAGTATCAATGTCATTGGTGACAGTATATTATCTCCTGGGGGCATTGAATATTAAAATTGTTTGATTGCTGGGCATTTCAAACCACTTCCCAATTGGGCATGGTCCAATGGTTCGTTACCACGATCAATCGCAAAATTGTAGCTCGTGACCTATTCTATGATTTTGGTGAGTTTCAATGTCATTTGTTTCTTTATACGTTAACCAGGGGGCTTTGAATATTGAAATTTTCTGTTTGTTGAGCATTTCCAACCACTCGCCGAGTGGGCGTGGTGGTCCCTGGACCCCTAGTTTAGCTGCATTGGTTTTTCCTTGAATGAATGTGTGGCTTTTTATGCTTGTGGTTTTTTTTACATTGATAGGTGAGTTGCAAGACTAAATTGGGGCTTGTGAATGGCAATGCAGCTGGTATCGATGCTGGTGAATTAGCTCAAAGGATGGCTCAGTTAGTAAGTATCTTGTTCTAATTTCCGTAATTTAGCATATCAACGTGTAATAGTTGAATATTTGTCAGTTCATTTGACAAGGTATTTTACTTTGTCGCTCAGCACTACAGCCATACTGAGCAAACAAGTGTGCTTTGAAGTAGCATATTCGCAAATTAATGATGCTTGTCGTGAGTTAGACCTATTCAAAAAGTTTTCATTATGAAGATAAACAGTAAGATAGGTTCCCCAAATAGGCCGTTGTTGAAAATTATTCATGAATTAATTTTTGATGCCTAGATCATATGGAAAATGTTTTAGGATAAGCTTATGAGGCAATAGATTGAGGAAATCATTCTTCAGAGAAATCTGAAAAATAGCTGAATTGGTTAATGTAACAAGTTATCAAGGTTTTTGATTAGATAGTCCACCAACTGACACAGGGCTTGGATTTTACTTCCAGGTGGTTGATAATCTCCTTAAAATGCGCTAAATTGAAACTAAAGATAGATTTGAAATATCACAGAAATACCTTGTGATGATATTATTAATTTATCTGTTTTGAAGTTCCGATAATCAATTAAATGTTGAGGATCAGTGTCAGGCGGTCACAATGCCGTACTATATGAAAATAACAAGGGATGAAATGCCTTGGCATTTGCCTGTGACTATATTGATGTGGTCGAAACTGCTGGGTGCATGGCCGGCTAATTCCATGTGCTGGTTACCTGTCAATCAAAGTACATGTTATAGTTTCTCTGTCAATTCACAAATTTATGATTTCCTTATTACAGTGTTTTGTTTTGATTTGACACAGGTTTTGAAATAAAATCAATCGAACTTGAACTGATCTTGAACTTTGGAAGTTGCTTCGCATGTGGAGTATGTCTCCGCCACATCAATATGGTCACAGGCAAATACAAAGTCATTTCAGCCCTAAATAAATTAAAGTGCAAGCTACTACACATGTGTAGACCTTTCTTAGATTTGATATTATTGTGTCACCCTGGTAGGGCGGCATGACATTCTATTTTACTCGGTGTACACCATGCCCTTTCCTCTTACTAGCACTCTTTACTCTTCAAATTACTTGCAATTTTTTAAAATGTTTTGCAGCTATCATTTTCTAGGTCCATGGATTTCACCTATTAAAAATCAGCTTCGTTGCTATTCCAATATGGCTGGACATTATGAATTTTACACATACATGATAATGGGAAACATCTGGGAATTTTGAAAATTTGATTCCTGGCAGTTCAATTTGATCATGATACATTAACTCCGGGAATTTTAGAAAATCTATGGTCGATATGTTTCACAATCACCATTTTCGCTTTATTGATGAAATGTTTATAACTCCTCCAAGTAAAATTTGGGAAATAGTTTTGCACTGAGCACTGACATCAGGGTCATCTTTTTCCAATGTTTTCTTTTTTTCTGAAGGAGATAAAACTTTATCTAGACCTTTTTACTTCTGGGTTTTATTTTAAGATCTAAAGTTGTATTTCAAGATCGATTTCTGTGAAAGCTTTAGTTGATTTGGTTTTTGGGAGGAATATTTTTATTAGCACTACAGTAAATATCATTGACCATTGTGCAAAGTCCGGGAAAAATAGCTTTTTCTTAAATCGGATAGATGACCTTGATATGCTAATTAGCCGTGTGCTCAAACTACAAATTCAATCAAATTTTATTCCGCAAGAAAATATTAAATCCAATTCAATTTTACTTTATTGAACAAATAAAACATCAAATCCAATTCAATTTTGTTTTATTGAGCAAATTTCAGAAAATTCAATTCTATTCCGCAATAAAATCAATAAGACCAAGGGAAAAGATTTATCTGAGGTATTTGTTCCTGCCAGATCCAGTCGCCGTCTGTGCTACTTTTGTATTCTACGATTGTATTGTGTAAATTATTAGGTTTTGACTCTCAGCTTGGAGTATATTTTGACAAATTTAACCCACAGAATGCATCATCATTTGCCATTTTATGAAAAGCTCAGGCTGGCCATAGTGCCCCTTGGGGCTCATGTATCAGATATTTTGTGTAATGATCATGTTGTAATATTGTTGATGATTGCATAATGCTCAGTTAAGCGTGGGGCAACTGGCCTGATCATAGAAAAACACTCAAAGGCTGATGGGATAAAAGTCAATTACAGAACCTAACGCCACTTATGTCAGCCCAGTATGTTAAAAGTAAATTTTTGTTTTCGATGGGTTTCATCCATGGGCCTACCCAGGGTTCGAATATAATGACGGCAATCGACAGCTTTTGCCAACGATGTATTAGTAAATAGCCGTTGATGTAGTTTTGTACCGAAGGCTTCAAATGCCGTCTATTAAATTTCTTTAAAATGCTGTTGACAATTTCAACCACTGACACCAGATTTTGTAATCAAAATTCTGTAAAAATCTGAAAAGTTTGACATGAAATCAAAAGTTTCAACAGCTGATGCCTTAACTGTGTGCTGTACGGTGCTGCTACCTTGCTAGCACCAACAACTATTTGTGCTGCAATCTAACAAAAACAACTGCTTATAGGCCAAATATAAAAAATTCGTTGTTTATCGTCCTTTTTTAGCCCACTTGGGACTTTAGTCCCACCGGGCTATTGCGTTCACTTGTCGTCTGTCCGTCCGTCCGTCGATGGAATCCAGTTATTTTGGGAAGTTTTGAAGACGCTTCAAGGTAATGTCTTGATATTTGGTTATCCTAGACACATCTTCAGCCCAAAAACTGGCCCTGTCAGAATCAAGATGGTCGACTGGCAGCCATTGTTGTTCGTCAAAATCAGCACTTTTTACATGTTTTTGAACTTTTTGAGGTAAATTTTGAAGATGCCTTGATCAATAACCTTGATCTTACGTATATATTTGAATTGCCCAAAAATGTCAATGTTGGCCCGAATTCTGAGTCCTGTAGCTTCCTACTGGTTTGCCATTTCTCATTGCAATTGCTCATGGGTATTCTTTGGAAAGGGATGTTTTATGCCTGAGACAGGTATTTTTGATCAGCCAATTATGAGAATAACTTAGTATTTCCATATTAAATTGGTAAGGAGGCATATTTTGTTATCACAATCCAGTAGCTGCTGACATGTTCTATGATTGTGGTGAGTTTCAAGGTCATTGGTTTTTGTATATGGTCACCAGGGGGCTTTGAATATTGAAATTGTTAGATCATTGAGCATTTGAAACCACTTCCCAAGTGGGCATGGTGTCCCAAGTGGGCATGGTGTCCCTGGACCCCTAGTTTTCAAAATACTTTGGTAGGGTGAAAATTTTTTTTTTAAATTTTAATTGTAGATCGAGTGTTGTAAATGATATACGATTGATAAATGAAGCAGGTTTTCGATCGAAACAATTTTTATTTTAACTCTTCATAACTCCAACTGTGTTGCAGAACAGTCTTCTTGCTTATCCCAAGCGAGCGGCATTGTTCATGCGACTGGAAGTGTGGCACCACAAACAATACAAATACAACTCAATACATAGAACTTTATTGACTCATAAAATTTTAACTGGAAATCCACGCTGTGTATGCTCCATAACCGAATATTAACGTCAATTTGTTATTCAGTGAACGCACTTCCTCGATTGATAAATTATTTTGTTTACTGCTACACTGTCCTACAATCGTCACGAAATGGTTTAGCTATGGCAATTATTTCTGATATGAACCAAAATAGAATGCAATGAACAATTTTTTTTTTAAATGGGGTTGTGTAATTTTCGTAGGGTCAAGCGGGGAGGATAAACAACTGATTTTTTTTATTTGGCCTTAACATGAATGTTGATCTGAATTGAAAAGCTTCCACTACATGTAGGCCCAATTTTCATTCCTACAGTGGGCCTAGTTACCAGAATTTGATAGTTGTGCACAGTGCCATATTCTATCTTTAAGAAATTATAGATTATAATAAATGTAAAGATGTTATAAGTTCTTGCAATAATTTTTAGAAGGGCCTGATCTTTTCACCACTCATTTAATTTCAATCACATGTCATTATGAATTGTGACCCAAGTCTGTCTCCAATGATTTGATCTTTAGTGTTAAATTTTTACGAATATTGTTGACAAAATTAAAGTTATTTGATATACATTTTAATGTTTAACTCAAGTATCCAAATAACATTGACTATCATATACAATTGGTTCTCAATGTTCATGGAATATATAACCGGGTATTGATTTCAAGTTGGGCACTTGCTGTAGTGAGAGCTAGACTTGCTGAGGATTGCTTCTGCCATCCTCAGCAAGTCTGAAAGTTACTTGCTGTGGATAACAAATTCTGAAATTCTAACCCTGCTACCCCATTACAAAAGCTAAGTTTAAAAGAAATCTCATCTTCTTATTTGATGTGTGTAGAGCCCTAACAAGAAATTTGACATGTCGCTGTGGTGGCCATATGGGAGAAGAGAGCTAATTTTTAATGGGTTTCATCGATGGGCCTACCCCATTTCACAAACCAATTGTAAAAGAAATTGTATGTTAATTAATGTGTGTAGAGAACACTAACAAGAAATGCAATTTGTCTGCTGTGGTGGCCATATTGGAAGACTGAGAAGGCTAATTTTCGATCCATGATTTATTTTATTACACAAACCAAGTTTAAAAGAAATCACATGTCATTTGATGTGTAGAGCGTTAACAAAAATTCAAGATGTCCGCCATAGTGGCCATATTCGATGAGAGAGGATGCTTATTTTTGATAGGTTATATCCATGCGCCTTCCCCCTTACACAAACCATGTTAGGAAGAAATCACATGTTATTTAATGAGTGTAGAGCGCTATCAAGAAATTCAACATGTCCGCTGTGGCAGCCGTTTTGGAAGAGTGGGAAAGCAAATTTTAGATAGGTTTCATCCATGTGTCTACCCCATTACATTAACCAAGAAGAAATTTTATGTTATTTTATGTTTATAGAGAACACTAACAATAAATGCAATATGTCCCCCATGGCAGCCATATTTGATGAGAGAAAGCTTATTTTCGATAAGTTACATCCATGGACCTACCCCATTACACAAACTGAGTTAAGAAGAAATCGCATGTTATTTGATGAGTGAAGAAATTCAAGATGTCCACTGTGGCAGCCTTTTCGGAAGAGTGGGAAAGCTAATTTCTGATAGGTTTAATCCATTGGCCTGAGTAAAATGGAATGTCACCCACCTTGCTGAGGTGTGCTATGAACACTTGCTTGCGATCATACGGATGTAAGTGGTGTCATTGTGAGATAATGTAACTACATGTACTCATGTTTTTAATAGGAATCAAATGGTGAATTTCAATCACCTGCGAAGGAAATTTCACCTCGTGTATCTGGATCTCAGGTCAGTGGTTCAGCAGTTTGCAAAAATTTCTTTAAAGTGTCAGAAAAGCAAGCACTTCCTCAGTGTCTAAGATGCTGCCAGGCATTTCAAGATAACAAACTGAGGTTTAGTGAATTGAATTTCATAGAATACTTCTAAACTGTGATTTTCAAGTAGAAAACATTGAAGACTTTCAAAATTTTGGTCGATGGTACCTGATGATGAAGCATTCAAAATATTTTCCAATATAGGAAGATGGGGTATTTCATAGAAAATTTTATACGAACAACATTGTCATTGTGCATAAAGTGGAGTACTCCCAAAACAAGATGGCGCCTGCAAACAACAACATCAACAACAAGCAGAAGAAGCAATCATACTAAGCTGTTGCGAGAGGCCATAGGCCCGGCATTAATCTGGACTGGGAAAGATGCCAAGCCTCTTTAAAAGGTTTCTTGGGGGCCCTGCAACCAGAGAATCTACGATTTGGCTACTGCCTATGACTTTGTTGGAAATGATCCCAATACGCATGTTTTCAGCTGTGACACATTAGAGACTGAACGTTCAGTGCCGATTCCCCAATACTGTTCCACAAACAATTTGTCAATACCAAACAATTCCACGTCTACAACCTCTGCTGATATCCTGCCGTGAAAAACTTTGTGGTAAACGCAATGATTTGTTAGGGCAAAAGCATGCCCTCCTGGACCATAACCTTACATTAGGAAATTGTGTTCACACCCTTGAGAGGGACCTTAACGTCAGTCGCTCCACGATAAAAAAGCTGGAAGATAAGTGTGGGGAACTTGCGTCCGATCTCTCAAAGCCAACCACACACATCATGTCCTCAAAGGATGATGTTGAGCCCATGAACTCACTAGCGCTGCCCTCATGGACCTTTCAACACTATTGATAGATCATCCACGTCTACGACTAAACTGAATTCGAGTATTATAAATTCCGCTGAAGTCCTGATCATAGGTAACTCACATACATGGTTTCTGCGGCCAGCTTCGATTCTCCCTGGTCTTTATTGTTTAATTAAAACTCTAGGTAGAGATACAAAGAATATCCAGGGTGCTCTGAACTTTGTCAATAGTTTACCACCCAATGCCAAACTGAAACATGTATACCTCCAAGTATGTGATAACCACCTTAGTTGACCTAATATCTACCTGTTCTGATATTATCCATGTAATTCAGGTTCTGCCCAAACCCAAACTATTTGTCTCGTGCAATGGAATTTAACGACCGCCTCAAAACCTTTTCTTGCCAGGTTGTACCGCTGCATCGTGATCTTTCGCATGTCTCTACTGACATCTTCCTCCCAGACCAAGTCCATCTCAATAGGCGAGGTACTGGTCTACTTGTCAGCCCCTACCAGTCCTCTCAGCCTCGGGCTTCTGCTAGCTCCTGGTCCCTTATAATAAGAACTCTCAGTCTCATCAGAGTTTTAATCAACCTGGCCATTCCTCCATGAATCACCTTCCTCGTCAGAATGGGAGTTTCGCTAACAATCGACATTCTTGATATGAAACTTTGGTACAAACGAGGCTTAGTTTCTGTCGGAACTTTTAAACATTAAATGCAGTAATATTAGCTCTAACCCTATTGAATTTCATCAGAATCCGTTGCTTATTTATCAATTTAGTTATTTATTTGGTCTTGGAACTACATTTCGTTATGGACGCACACATGCCCTTTTACGTACATTCATGCCTTACGTACGTGCCTGACACATATACTCGCTGCTATGTGTATTGATCTCTGCATGTATATGAAAAGCGCCTTGTGCGTGGTCGAGTTAAAGTTTTCTTGGAAACTGCAAATGATTCAATTGCCAGGGTTCGTCGTGGCCAGCTGTGAAAAGCAGTGAATTTTATAGAAGGGCAATAGGGAAAACTGGGAAGGAGGGAAGTGAATCTTGGAAATTGTTCAATTTACGAAAATAAATTGTTTCATAAACTTCGCTCACTTCATGTATAGAAATCGTCTCACCAGGAGCGTGGAAAGTGTCTATTTGAGTCAGTGGGGAAAACGCACTACCATGTATATTCATGATGAATCACCATGCAGTCGTGTGTGATGGAGATCGTATCGATTGACAGATTTTCATGAAACTCCTGGATTCAATCAAGGGGGACATCTTAGCTTTTTTTGATTGCTTGGAGCACGGATTCTCTGAAATTATGCCACAATCTTCAATCCGAAGATAGGTATATGCATTTCCATTCTTAATTCAAAAAAGACATCTTTTTCTTGAGATTTTCCGGCGTCCTTATTTTCAATCCAATTGTCTGTAAAAAAAGTCAGTCTTCTCCCATCACTTGAAGTCAATCCAATGGTTTTCACTATTTTACATTTGTTCTGCTTATAATCTCTAATTCAGACTACCGATGTTTCAGTCTAGTGATGTTATCTGAGCTAAACTATGCAACTCATTCTTCAACCTAGAAAAGGACATTTATCTCTGCATTGTATATATAGCCTCTCAAACTTCTAAAATCAATGAATCGAGTAATATTGATATTTTTGATATTATTAAGTTAAGTTAAGTTTACTTTGCATAATAGATTGATACAAAGATATGTAATTATACAATACGATACAGTATGAAAATATAATATAATAACAATCATTGTAGCAATAGATTATGCTATTAGGAAAAGCCAAAGTTGGCTTAAACTAGTCCTAATCCCTTGTCCATTCACTCCCACATTCACACCATCATTCACTCTCATGTGCACACGTTACCAAACATTAGGATACATACATATATTCAAAATGGAAGAACAAGCAAGTAGCACGCAAAGGGTATCGATCAATATTTAGAACTAAGGAAATGATGAAGACTATTTTTAAAAGCTGATGGAGATTGAGGGCATTTGAGGCTTTTGCTTAAACTGTTCCAGAATTTGGCCCCTTGGATTTTGACAGACTTGTATTTGTAATTGGAGTTAGCAAATGCTATATGTAGGTCCCGTGGCCTGCGAGTCGGCCTACATCTATAAATGTTGTTTCTGAAGTTAAAGAAATGATTGAAAATTTCAGGTAGGCGATGGCTAACCTGTTGTAACCAATTTGGAATTTGTGGATATCTTCCAGTTTTAAAATATGTAATTTGCGAAATATTGGAGAGGTGTGTTCAAATCAATAGGATTGAGTAATGGTTCTAAGGGCCCTTTTTTGTAGTATAAATAAAGGTTGTAAATATGATGTACAGGCGTTACCCCAAACAAGATTTGCATATTGCAAATGCGAGTGGACAAAACAATGATAGAGATTTTTGAGAATATCGAATGGCAGGAAGTTTTTGAGTCTATTGATTATTCCAATTCCCCGAGAAACCTTTTTACAGACAGACGATATATGATCTTTCCATGTCAAATTACGATCAAAAATTACACCTAAAAATTTCGCACTATCAACACGATTAATGATTTTATCTCCAAGAAAGATATTAAGTCCTCGGTGGTCCCTATTGCCAAATACCATATACTGAGTTTTATCTATATTGACAGATAATCTATTGGCTCTAAACCACTGTAATAAATTTGATAGTTCCGAATTTAATGTATTGAATGTATGTAATTTATTGAGGATGAGATATCTCTGTATGCCAATCATGGCCACATCCTGCTCTGTGGAGACCTCGACGCCAAAATGGCAACTGTGCCCTATTTCTGTATTGACGATATATCTGCCAACTGCGAGATATCGGAATTTGTCTTACAATATCAGGATGGTTGCTTACCCAGAAACAACTTAGATACTCACCCTGTCAATGCTCATGGTAAAAAACTCATTCAGTTATGCATAGGCACGGGAATGCGTACCTGCTTCAGTCATGGCGACCTGCCAAGCACCATTGACTACTCTATCTGCTCTCCCAGTCTAATGAACTCCATTTATCTCTTTCATGTGAATGAACCCAGTATCGACTCCATACACTGCCGGCTATCTACACTAATCAAAGCACAATATTCTATTGTTGAGAGTTCTAATACTATTCACCATACCATCTACATATTTCTTTGGAATTCTGACCTTAAACACAAATCTTTAGCTTCCCCCTCCTTATCCGCCAAACTTGAGCATCTCTCTACCTCCTCCAACTCGGACTCCCAAAGTGTCAACCCTAACGTCAATACTTTAAATGACATTATAACCAACGTCGCTTCTAACACTGGCAGGAAAAGACAGTTGTCGAAACCCTCTAGATCCCCAAAATGTGTTACAGATAAACTTAAACTTTGGTTCGATTCCGACTGTTCTACCCTAAAAAGATATTTGCAGTTTCTCTGTTCTCTCCTACGGAAAGAACCTTACTATATATCTTTAATCTACATTTTTTGAAATAAAAAACACCTCTATAAATCTTTCCTTAATTAGAAGAAAAAGTCTTATAGCCAACAACTTCTCAACCAGATGGATTCTCTACATTCAAACAATCCTACGGAATACTGGGCCCTATTTCACAAACTGAAGAAAGGCTCCCCTTGCCAGTCCCAAATATCTCTAGATTCCTGGACTAATCATTTCTCCAATCTTCTCAGTAACTCCCTCAATTGTATATCCCCAAGTACGCCTCAGCATTGTGAAAGTTACGTCCAACTCAACAAAGACTCATTTGTTGAGTTGAACATATTACACACTACTGAACTACTGAATCAGATGAATTATAGTTACTAGCAATGACCTCCTCCGATAAACTGAGTTCTGACACGCACAATCATCGGGTGTGATTAGTCCCGATGCAGCACCATCGTCTGCAGAACTTCTCTCATCGGACCATTTAGAACCCACGCGCCATCATCTCATCTATGTCATCGTTATTCAAATTGTCTTCCCTTACACCTACCTCCTCCAGTGGAACAGAATCTCCTGAACCCATGTCTTCTGACTGACCACAAGAGGTTCAGCATCATCACATAGCAGTCCAACTAACTTCAGTAAATTACTCAACTTTGAATTTCATGGAGGGTTTTCATTTGAATTTCAGACACCGGGAGATAAAAAGGCAGAGAATTCGGAAGCTATTGCTGAATTCGATCATATTGCTTCACATAAAGGTGAATCACGATCGGAGTCCCCTTTTCCAATCTCTACTGCTGATGGTAAGTAATTTCTGGTTAAGCATTGTTAGCTCTTGCCAATGTATGTTGAATCTAGGCAAAACTTTACTTGATGGAACAGGTACAATTATTTTTGATATGGTGTATGACCACCTCCATGCATGCAAATGTGGGATAAAGAGATTTATTTGTATTGGTAAAAATCTTTGAAAAACTACTTTTGATGTGTTCATTTTCTTTTGATGTATTCATTGATATGTTCATTTTTGGGTAACCCTTATAATGTATGTCTTTAAACCTCCTCCTTGTGCGGTAGATGGCTAGGCGAATATTTCACTTTGGGAGGGAAAAATGTTTTAGAGCGCTGTTCTGTATACTGAGTTTAGTAATCTTGATATAATCTCTAAATGGATAATCTTGGTGGAAAGTTCAGTACAAATTATGCAGAAATTGGCTAAAATGCCAAATGAATAGAGAGACAGGCTAAAAATAGTTAGTAACCTAATTGATAATGTTAAGATTTCTTAGCTCCACTGTGACCGAAGGTCAGCGGAGCTCATGGTCATCGTTGATTTATTCCAAATTTGGTGTGTTACCGATGATTTACATTAAAGTCAGTCCATAAACGTACCTACGAGAATCACTGATAGTTCAAGCTTGTGCTTTGACTTATTGTTCCTGGTTCCCCGGGTAGACTGTCTTCATTCGAAGTGCTACCCCCTATTGGTAATGCAGATCACTGCTATTTATCTGCTCATTTCAATGCAGGCCTCGGTTATATACGTATATATACTCAGTTATATACATACAAACATATATGGCAATACGATCAATGTAAGTTAATGCATCTTAATAATGAAATATTGTCTGTGAACTGGAACAATATAATAAATGAAAATAACGATTTAGATCATATAATTTCTAATTTTACTGTGAAACTACAAAATATCTCTAGAGGGTATATACCGAACAAGTCTGCCAGGTCAAGTCAACCGACACGCCATGATATAATGATAGCATTAAAAAAGAACTTAATAAGCGTAACCACTTATATAAAGCTCTTAAGCAGCACCAATCTGCACATTCATACATTCGTTATATAGAACAGGTTGAAGTGGTCAACCGTACTATTAGCCAGGCAAAAGAAAATTTTACCACCAGCCTAGTTCATTCCCTTGACAATTCTACGAAAAATTAAAAAATGTATTGGAACCTTATCAAAAAGCTCCTTGGGAATAAGTTTTCCAGCAACATACCAACAATCATAGAACCGCTTACAAAGGATATGTTCTTCACAAATAAAGAAAAAAGCGGAGGCTTTCTTAAAAGTTATTGCTAGAAAATTCCATGTTCCAAATGCAATCAATAACTACCCATTTTTCGCGAACAGGAGTCCCAGTTATATTGTCCTTCGTCACACTGATCCTGATGAAATATCAAAACTAATTACAAATCTTGAAATCGACAAAGCTAGTGGAATTGACTATATTTCAAGCCGTATGCTTAAAATAGCATCGTTGATTAATTCCAAATTTGGTGTGTTACCGATGATTTATATCAAAGTCAGTCCATAAATGTTCCTACGAGCATCACTGATAGGTCAAGCTTTTAAAACGTCGAAACTATTAAAATCACATTATTGGATTCCCGTTAATGGGAATCCAATAATGTGATTCCTTTCCTGGATGTTCTTATACACAATAGTTTTGATCTTGTCCGTTTTTCAGTCGGAACCTCGGAATCCTACCCACTCTAATTCATATTTGCATTTCCTTTTCCTTCACTAGTTTTAATATCAACTTGTCTGTAGCCCAAGGGTTGTTTGTTCGGGCTCTTAGAATTTGTGACCCTGAATTTACTGAATCTGAAATTTTATATGTATGCAATTGTCTTAAAAAATTAGCTTATCAAACCTAATTTTATCTGTGTTGACTCTGTTCAACGTAAGTCTTGCATTATTGTCCTTATGTCCCTTTGTAACCGGCTGGTTGTTGTATCGGCAGGCTGGCTGGGGAACTAGCATTTACACCAGCAGTTCAGGATTCCATTCATCAGTAACAACAAGGCAGTTATATACAATCTTTATTGCATCCCGGTATGAGAATGATTATCATAACTTTACATAGTCTTTATATGCAGAATCATGAGTATGATGTGAGAACTAGGTGTCAGAGAAGTTGTAGACATCAGGACTCACAAACTAACACCTAGTGACATGTTTGAGACACATTAAATAATTATTGATGAGCACTGACTAGAGCTAATTACTAAGAAAACATATTGAGTTATGTCACATGTTGATTAAGACTTTGAAGCACATTGAAACTATAGTCATAAGTTATATTACATTATTGATATCTTCATCAGTATCAAGCATTTCATGTAGTAAGAGATACGAAATAGTATGAACTGTTCGATATGAAATTGCAGATACGTATAATAATAAAATATGTGACTTATATCAGGGTGACACCTTGTTTAGACAAATTGAAACTCACTCTCAAAGCGCTGAACACTGATATCATATTCAAGTATGATAATAAAATCTCTAGTCATTTATCCAAAAATAATACTCTGTCCAATATACATGCCAGTGTTTATAAAATCCCTTGCCTAGGTAGTGATAAATTTTATATAGGTGAAATCTGTCGCTTCCTCAGTATTCGTATTTAAGAGCATAAGAAAGATATAATCAATCGAAAACCCCAACGTGCTGTGGCTGCCCATGTTTGGGATTCTAATGGTCATTGATTTGATTTTGATAATTCTCGTATCATTTTTCCGTCTCACAGTATTACCTGTCACATAGTTGAGTCACATCGTTGAGTCGGCTATACTAAATTCCCATTTAAATTCTTGTGTCAATGGTAACCTTGGTTTCTCCCCCCATAATAAACCTTTTGTCCCTATGCACTTCCTCTGGTCAGTATCACCTAGTTTTTATGTGCAATAGTATGTCGTTCTTGCTTGATATATAAACTGTCTCATGCCATACTTTTAGTCACTCTTGAAAATGGTTTTTAGCATAAATTCGAAAATTCGAGGTTTAAAATAAGTTTTAATAGTTTCGATGTTTTAAAATCGTTTTCGATCCTGTGATTGTGGGACTTATATTTCATTGTTGATTGATATTTCTTATGGCCTGAAATTACTGAGTATATAATTTGCAAACTATACTGGCTTGGTGTATTCAATATTCTAGTGGCAAAGTAGAATTTTATTAAATAGGTACAATATAAAATACAATATGAAATTTTTTTGAACTCTGAAATTCAAAAAAGATTTCTCATGGGCAAGACCTTACGTGAGGACTAAATAAACGACGTCAATGCGCAGAATCCATGATTTTACTCTGTGATTTATTTTCCGTTACATATAACTGCGCATAACTACAAAAAATGGAAACAACACGTTTTAATATAAGTTTTCTTAATGCAAAGTAATATATCATCTTAATTTAATTAACACTGTGACATTTAGCTTTTATTAAAAATAGATGTTCACAAGATGTAGAAAAGTGTCCAACACACCAAAGTCCAAGTTTCTAGTGAATGGTGCAATCCAGAATTTGTAGTTTATATTAAACCTGAATTCTGACTACAGAAAACAGTTTAGAACTTTGATGCTGCATGAACACACATTACTCAGATAATACCTAAAGTTCACCAAAATTGTATAAAGAGACCAAGTATAATTTGTATTATCTCCTAAAACTTTGGTAAACAATTCCCACTTTTCAAACTCAGTAAACAGCTTTGCCCATTTCCATTTTCCGGGTTTTTACTCGTAAAAGGTTTAAGGTTACTTGGAGAAAATTTGATGGATTTGTCCTGACAGCGACGGACCTGACTGTATCCTCGAGGGCTTCTGTCCAGAAGGTACGAAACAAACTACAGGAATGACTTACTCACAGTGCTGAATACTGTTCGAACTTTATTATATACATAAGTCAGTCACAATACAATTTACATGGATCATGATTCACAATCTAACAACCTAACTTGAATATAACTAATACTATTCACACATAAATGTGTGTACACGGTTGATACAAATTCTACAGTGCGCTGAACTGCACTGACACTCCCCAGCAGAAAGAAGAAAAAGAAGAAAATTACTATTATTCATGTCAAACCAATTCTCTAATTAAATTAAATCGATGAATTGGTAATTTGACTTATTCCAATAAGATGTTTGCTATACGATTTTGTGCTTGAATAGCAGCAGCCCTTTTCGGCCTACTTTCATTAATTGTTTCATTATTCCCATTAGAAATTTCAGTATCGCTTACAACTTCCAAAGGAATAAGTCTCGACAAAGGACGAGTTGTAACTCCGTTAGCTGTTCGCACGGTGCATGACCTAATTAGATCATCCGGTCCCCTTTGAGTTCCGGTGATTATACCTAGTTTCCATTTCAATCTAGGAGTGATATCTTCATGTAAAATAACAACAGAACCAATTTTGACTAGCTGATTATTCTTGCCAACAGTACGATGTGACTCACGGAGATTTACCAAGTATTCGTGACTCCAACGAGACCAAAAATGATTAAGTAATTTCCCCAAATGTATATAACGTTTCTGAAGATCAGATTGAACCGATTTAAATTCAGGATCCTTTTGATCGGACGGATAAGGCAAACAAGTTAAGCGCCTACCGTAAATTAGATGCGAAGGTGTTAATGGGGATTCATCGTTAATTTCGGATGAAGTAGACATCAATGGTCTATCATTAATCACGGCCTCAATTTCAGAAGCTAGTGTTACTAATTCATCATAAGAGACTGAAGAATGACGTAACGTTTTCTTGAGAGCCATCTTGGTTAAACCAATCAGTCTTTCATAAAAACCACCGTGCCAGGGTGCACATTTACAAATAAACTTCCATTCGACAACGTTTTTGGAAATATAATGTTTAACCTGGTCAGAGTCAAATATTCTTTTAAGTTCAACATTAGCTCCTACGAAGGTAGATGCATTATCTGAAATTAGAAGTTTTGGTAACGAACGACGAGCACAAAAGCGTCGAAAGGCTTTCAAAAAATCATGTGTGCTATTACTTCTTACGATCTCGAGATGACATGACCTAGTGACAGCACAAGTGAAAAGTGCTATGTAACTCTTCTGACCATCCTTCGTTATCAATGGACCACAATAATCCACCCCTGTATATTGAAAGGGCTGAGACTCATTGACACTAAATGATGGTAAAGGAGGAGGATCGGGTAAGCTGAACGGCTTGCCCGCAATATGACGACAAGTAACGCATTGGCGTACTGAAGATTTAACTAATTGCCTAATTTGCGGAATCCAAAATCTTTCACGTATCTTATTAACTGTAGCATTCACGCCAAAATGAAAAACTCTCTTATGAGCATCGCTAACTACTATGTGTGTCAAATCACCGTATCGTGGTAACAGTATAGGATATTTACAATCGGGTAATAATGCAGAATACTGAAGCCTTCCCCGACAACGAATAATACCATCTTTGTCAAGAAACAATTGGAGCTGGTTTATGATTGGATATCTCTTCTGATTTAAACCATTTAAACGTTCCAATATGTCAGAATAGTGAATCATCTGACAAATCTTTATCCAAATGGATTCTGAAGTTTCAATCTCAGAGACTGAAAGTTTATCAAATCTACGACTTTGTGTCTTCGAACGTAAATTATGAATAAATCGAAAAACATATGCAGATACCCTTACTAAACTAGAAAATGATATATGGCTCTTAATATCGATTATCGAATTAATGCCAACTACAGAATTTTGTGTAGCATCTCCAATCGGTCTCAGACATTCATTTCCTTGCGAAGGATCTGTTTGAGACATTAGATTTGTTAAGTTGAGCGACTGAGATGGACGTCTACTTTCGTCAATAAGAAATGATGGACCTTTTCGCCATAAATCATTAGACAAGAAATCTAAAGATATCAAACCTCTTGTTAATAAATCTGCTGGATTTGATTCAGAATCACAATACTGCCAACTCCCACAATCCGTTAATTTTCTTATTTCAGAAACACGATTAGAAATGAAAGTAGTTGGAAGTTTTTTGGATCGAATCCAACCTAACACTACTTGGCTATCGGACCACATACAAATTTTTGGTGGCCTAGTCAATGCAGGGGTTAATGATTTTCTAACATGATGACACAATCTCGCTGCCAATGTCGCTGCCATTAATTCAAGTTTAGGTATCGACATTGGTTTAACTGGTGCTACTCGTGATCTAGACATAACGAATTGCGAATCTTCGTCGCATCTAAGATAAGCTACGGTTCCATATGCCCAAGAACTAGCATCACCGAATACGTGTAATTCGAATGCACTGTCTGGGGTAATAACGTCAGATGTCATATACTGACGCGGAATCTCTGACTTCAAAACACACCGTAAATCATTAAAGATTGAATGCCATGAACTAACAACTGACAAAGGTAATTTTATGTCCCAATCATACCCCACTTTCCAGATTTCCTGTAACAATAGTTTAGATCTTACTGTTACTGGATTTATGAAACCTAAAGGGTCATAAATAGATGCTGAATCATGTAAGATATTGCGTTTAGTTACCGGAGCGCTAATAATGATATCCTGTAACGGAAACATGAGTTTATCTTGTTCTACGTTCCATGTCAAACCCAAAACCTTGACAACAGTGGACTTATCACAAATATCGTCAGATGAAGCTAAAGAACGTAACGGTTTCGAGTTTGATGTCCAACATCGAAAATTAAAATTAGCCTCATCATTCAATGTCCGACAATAATCATAAAACTTGGCTAGGCTGCTTTCTTTATGAAAACTAGTGCTAACATTATCGACATATATGTCACGCTGCAATTGATCCGAGAAATCACTGGGTGAATATCTTAAGTGAAAAATCAAAGTGCTGTTCAACATAAACGGTGAACAAGTTGCTCCAAATAAAACCCGTTTGAAACGATAAACGTCAAAAGGACTTTCAGTATTGCTCGGATCACTGAGCCATAAAAAGCGCGTAACATCCCGGTCACAGGGATCTAAACCTACATGTAGAAACGCCTTCTCAATGTCTGTTATTACAGCATACCTGAATAGTCTAAAGCGCAATATAATAGATGTAATGTCATTCAAAAGTGATGGACCAGAATGAAGACAGTCATTAAGACTAAGTGAATCTTTCGACTGTTTGCAACTGCAGTCAAAGACTATGCGAATTGGAGTTGTAGCAGACTGCCGAAAAACGGCGTGATGTGGTATATAGTGTAACCGACCATCGAATTGATTGGGATTTGGCACCTTTTCAATGAATTCTCGCTCTAATTGATATTTTATAATACTTTGGTATTTAGACAATATATCTGGAGTTTTCCCCAAACGACGGGTTAACGAACGAGTCCGAGAAGAAACAATACCAAAGTTGTGAGGTAGTGGCGCATGATTTGACTTCCATGGTAGCTTAGCGTAATAAATACCGTTTTCTCTTTTGATACTATTACTGAAATAATGTTCAAGGAAATTATCTTGACCACTCGGTGCTTGAATACCGATAGATTCTAATGACCAAAATGTTTCCAAAGTTTTATCCGAATCGAATACAATACTCATAAGTTGAGTAGTATCAACGTTCAAGTTAGAATTGACCGGAAGAGGTCCGGTTACTAGATAGCCTACTCGAGTTGAAACTGCAACTGGACCTGCTTCAGAACGAATTATTTCATTACCTTGAACAAACTTATAATAATAATCAGAACCGACTAACACTGATAATTCGAAATGTTCAGATGTATTTCCAATAGGATTGGCTAATTTAAGATTCTTAAATTCTGGAATATGATGAGAATTTTGATTGAATAGAGGTCGTAAGATAGTAGGTACAACTAGAGCTTCTATTGTTTCATACTCGGAATCATTGCATATGATATCTAACTTAACGACTTCCATCTCACTATGTCACGACTCTCTAGAACCAAATGTTGCAATACTTACTGAATCTTTCCTCATGGGTTTGAGCCCTAAAATATCAACAATACTTTGTGTGACAAATGAACGCTGTGACCCATCATCGAATAATAAATTAGCCGAAATACGTTTGGAATTACTATCTATATTAACTACAGCTGTTTTGAGAAGTATCGAACTTCCCTTTACGGTCGATGTCGTCGTTTGTTGAATGCTGACTTCTGTTGGGGCTATCTCTTGACGCGAACAGTCGTTTTCTTCTACTAATGTGGTCGTAACAGCGGACTCGTGGCGACCTACGGATTTCTCAAACATCGACGCACCACACAGCGAAGTATGATGTCTCGAAGAACATTTTTTACACCGAAAACGCGATTGACAATTTCTACTACGATGTTTGCCTAGGCAATTAAAACACAAATGCGATTTTTGAATTATTTCCAAACGCTTTTCGGGATCGGATACCTTATTACACGAAGCGGTGAAATGTTGATCGTCATTGCAGAATAAGCATTTTCTATTAAATTTCACGGAGTCTCGTTTTACCCATTGTTGCTGACCATTATTGCTCGCGTGGAGTGACGTCACCGTCCCTTCTGCTATTGGTGTAAATCTGGACTCTGATGATATGCCCGCGCTGCAAAATTCGAGAATACGGATTTCATTTTGAATGGCCTGCATTAGAACTTTTAGCTCCCAACGATCGCAGCCGTGAGCCCTAGCCATTTTTTCTTTTACGGACGGCGGTAATTTTTTCAACACTACACTAACTAACAATGTACCATATGAATCGGATTGATGGCCAAGTGATTTTAGAGCCCTGATACACTGCTCTATTTTATCGTAAAAACACCGAAGTGACTGAACGTCCGCCGACGGATGTTCGATCTCCAAGAGCGAATTTAAATAAGCGTCAGCAATTTTATCTGGTTGACCGAATCGCTCAATTAATATTTTCTTTGCTTCGCAATAGTTTAAACTGGTTAAATGTAAGCCGTCGATACATCTTTTAGCATCGCCGAACAAATGTGTTTTCAAGTGCGTGAACTTTTCAATTTCCGAAAGATTTGGCTGATTATCGACAGAAACGACGAACAGGTCCCAAAACGTGTTCCATTCCATTATATCACCCGAAAATTTTGGCAGCACGAGTTTGGGTAAAACCAATCTTTGTTGAGCTGAACCCGAGGTTTTATTATTCTGAATTGAAAGCTCGGAAAAGGATAACTCAAACTCGGCAATTTTGTTTCGTCGTTCATTTAGATAATCGTCACTTTCCATAATGAAATCTAAGAGCGCTTCTTCTTCCGAAAATGAAGCCTCATTTACGATTTTCTCATCAAGGTCTTCGAGATACATCAATTTTTTTACTAGAGTTTTCAAAGAACATGTACCTTTCACGCTATTCCTGTCCTCAAAATGTCCTAGGCAATCTTTATACAGCTTTGTGAACTGACCGCGTTGCGCTCTCCTGATGTTCAGCGTCTTGTCAAGATCGAATCCAGTTTCTCCTGTAGCCATGACTAATTTCGGCGGTTTCGAATGAGATTTCTAACTCAACGGTTTGAGGCTCGAGGGACCAAATGTCCTGACAGCGACGGACCTGACTGTATCCTCGAGGGCTTCTGTCCAGAAGGTACGAAACAAACTACAGGAATGACTTACTCACAGTGCTGAATACTGTTCGAACTTTATTATATACATAAGTCAGTCACAATACAATTTACATGGATCATGATTCACAATCTAACAACCTAACTTGAATATAACTAATACTATTCACACATAAATGTATGTACACGGTTGATACAAATTCTACAGTGCGCTGAACTGCACTGACAGGATTGGTTGTCCTACGGACTGTGGATAACAGATAGCATTTCAAGAACTGTAGGTCAAAGATCAAGGTCACAGGAAATGATTTTGGATTTTTCATTTTCGGCTCATAACTCATAAACAGTTTAAGATTACTTGGTGAATGTTGAGGTAAAAGGTCCATAGAGACTAACTGATAACTTTTTTGGTCCTTTCGGTCCAAAGTCAATACTGGCTTCATTATTGGGTCGACATAGGCTCAGGGTGTATTCTCCACATGATGTTCACCTGATCTGGGGACATATATTTTCTGGACACTCTTCCAAAACAATATTTTTGGTATTGTTATATAGGTGTGATTCTGTCATTTTATGACTGACAAGAACATGGCTGACTGGTCTCAATCTTGTGGATTCGTCTAAAGGATTGCTATCTTTCTTGTATTTTGATAAACTTGGTGGTCTCAGATTTGTTTGTAAGGTAATATGTTATCGGGCACTTCTGATTTGTTTTGTGATGGGTGACTGGTGGCCTTCTTATCTTTTATTGGAATGACTTTGTACTGTTCTAGTTCAAAATTAAATGAGGAATTGGGCATATGTTGGTAATTAGAAAGTTAGCATAGTTACAAATGTTATCAAAGCATATTGAGTCTTGTACATAGTAATTTCTTTGACTGTTCCTTTTTATTTTAGATGTGGATGGTTTGGTTAACCAAAATGTATTAATTGGGAATTTTGAAGCAGCTGTTGAAATGTGTCTATATGATGAACGATGGGCTGAGGCTATCATACTAGCTATTGCTGGTGGACCTGATCTGCTGTCACGAACACAAAAGAAATATTTCGATAAAAACAAAGATACATCATCAAGGGTAATTATTTGTGTAATTCTTGAATGAAATATCAAATTAAAAGTACTGGTGGATTTTAGTGTGTTTGCTGATAAAAATATATTTCTTGGTAGTATACCACTTATCAGCTGAAGTAAGCAGCTGAATTATTAGTTTCGTATGCCTGTTGAAAAACTCCTGAGGAAAAATTCCATTTGAAGTACAAGAAACATCTCAGGGGAATTGGGGTTACCCAGTTTTTAGGTGGTGAAATCTGTCATATATTCTGAATTTTTGTTACCTAGTTAATGAAACATTGCCGAAATAGAATAAAAATTGATAGATATAAGCATATGTCAACCCTTAGAATTGCGGCGCGCATGTATTGAAAAATAACTAAGTAAGCCCATCCTGATTTAGCTGTTTATTTTGGTAATATAGATATCATGACTTTTTTAGGCCAGCCGTAGGTTGAGCCTATTACTATACTAATGGAGGGAATTTGAATGACATGGTTTCCAGAGTAAAGGCTCTTTGAGTGTGCTACTGAGCAGATATTCAAACAAATCATTCATTAGAGCATTATCCAGTCTCGAAACCCTATTAAGCTGAATTTTGAAAAAGGGCATTGTTATAATTTATATTAGCTTCTTCGCGAAAATCTGTACGCAAAAAAATCTGTTTTAAAAAGCCAATCCGAGAGCAAAGGCTTCCCTATGATTGGCTTAGCCATAGCATCAGCAGATGTTCCCGTGAGCCCAAGGTATCGTCTACTGTTTTACTTCCGGGTTTTATTTTAAGATCTACAATTGTATTTTAAGATCGATTTCTGTGAAATGTTTAGTTGATTTGGTTTTTGAGAGGAAACTTTTCATTGCATTACAGACAATATCATTAACAATTATGCAAAGTCCAGGAAAAATAGCTTTTTCTCGAATCGGATGGATGACCTTGATATGCTAATAAGCCACATGCTCAAACAGCAATTTCAATCAAATTTTAATCTGCAAAAATATATCAAATCAAATTTTAATCTACTTTATTGAACAACTAAAACATCAAATCCAATTCAGTTTTGTTTTATTGAGGAAAAATTTCAGTAAATTCAATTCTTTTCCGCATTCAAATCAATCAATAAAACCAAGGGAAAAGATTTGTCTGAGCTATTTGATCCTGCCAGCTGCAGTCGCTGTCTGTGCTTCTTATGAAAACACGATTGTATAGTGTAAATTATAGGTATTGCCTGTGCTGGGAGTTTTTTTAAACAAATATAACCCACAAAATGCATCATTTGCCATTTTATGAAAAGCTGACTGGCTGGCCATAGTGCCCCTGGGGCTCATGTTGTCATTATTGCCCGAAAGTTCGGTATTTTCACAGTGTATCTGTATGAGGGGATTAACGTATACATCGCTACATACATCTGCTGTGTCACATTGTAGGTGAAAGATCCAGGTCGCTGGCAGCTCTTTTGTATTTTTCATTTCTGAGGGCTATCTCATTGATGGTTTAAGGTAACTTGGTGAAATTTAAAGGATGGAATGGGATGGGAAATTTAAAGACCGTGGGTTACTGATATGATTTTGGGTTCTGTCTATTCATAGGTCAAGTTCACCGTAAGCTGTTTTGTATTTTCCATTTGTTGCCTTCATAAACAGATCGACATATGCTCAGGGTGTGTTTTACACTTAGGCATTTCACATGATGTGGTGCATCAGTCGTCTTCAGCAACATTCTACATATAAAGTAGCAAGTTGTCTTTCATATAGTTACTTAATTGGTAACTTTGAAAGATAAGCCCCTTTTTTCATATGTGTCTTATAGGTCATCCAAGATGACCAGCAAGACCTTTTATGGTAGAATGAATATTCTACACCTTTGTCTTTATGAGTCAAATTCATTTTTATGGACTTTCGCTTAACAAAGGTTGGAACTGCATTTTGATTCGGAAGAACACATGCCCTGTTACGTATATTCATGCTTCACACACGTGCACTGTACACAGACTCGCTGCTATGTGGTGTATTGATCTGTGCTTGTTTATGAAAAGTGCACCCCTCGTGTGGCCTAGTTTAAGTTTTTTTGGAAACTGCAAATGTTCCTCACGTCCAGCAGTAAATTTTATAGGCGGGCAGTGAAATTGTGAAAGGGGGAAGTGAATTTTCATGGACTTTCGCTTTAGCGAAGTCCATTTTGTTATTGCATGAACGAGGCTTAGTTTCTCTTTGGAACTTTTAAAACATTCAATGCAGTAATAAAAGCCTAACCCTATTAGATTTCATCGAAATCTGTTGCTTATTTATCAATTTAGTTATCTATTTGTTGTTGGAACTACATTTTCTTTCAGGAGAACACATGCCCTTTTATGTATATTCATGCTTCACACACGTGCTTGTTACAGACTCGCTGCTATGCAGGGTCATAGCCAGCACCCGTCCTACCAGTCATTTACAAAGGGGAGAAAATGAAAAACTGAAATTGATGGGACGGGGAAAATTTGGTCAAGACGGGTCAGAATATGAAGATTTTCTAAAGGAGGCAGGCTGTATAAACATAGCAGGCGTTTGTTTATTATGCATGTGTATTCATCTGGCCCTTTACAATAATTAAATGGTAACCCCTCGTAATGTACGTATGTATGTCATGATGCTGTAGCCTATAAACTTGAAAATAGCCTCTGCACCTTTCATGGTATAGAAGTACTACAAACAGCTGTTATGTATATCAGTGCTGAGGGGAGTGTCTAGTGACATTGCTAAACCTCTGAAAGTCCTAGTATTTTTGTAAATGATGTATAAATATATACATACTTAGATCTCCGTCAGAGTTAAATTATGCTTCATTTTTTTTTCATTTATTTCTATCATTGCTCACATTCCGACAGGTTTTATACCTATCCGTTCCTCTGACTCCAAGTGCTCTTAAAATTACTTAAATTGTGGCTGAAATTCTAAATTTTGTGGGAGTTGGCCCCCACACCCCCCTCGCCCCCCAGCCTCAAGGCCTGTGATACCTCGAGTTCCGCCTGCGGCACCACTTGAGTTGGACTGGCTGATTATTTCAGACTAGCAAAGTACCCGTCCTGGTGGACGGGTTGAATATAATAAATCACTAAGGTGCGGATAAAAATAATATAACATTTTTTTATCGATATGAAATCTACACTATAAGTCAGGCATTAGAAACAAATATCAAAGAAGAGAAAAAGTATTTCAGTATTTCAGTATTGTTTTTGAGGGGCGAGTGCTGTAACACGATCATGGGTTCCTACTCTGCCATGTGTGAATGGTGAATTCCGGAAGTCCAGTCCAATATATTTGAATGTTTGGCCCTCTGCTTTGTTAACTGTCATGGCAAAACAGGGGCGTAAGGGAAATTGGAGATGACGGAACTGGTATGGTAGGTCTGAATCTGATGGAGTGAGTGGTATGCGGGGAATGAAAGCTTGTTGACCTTGTGAAGGGCCATTTAGAAGTTGAACCTGTAGTATATTTGGAAGCATAGCAGTAATTATACACTGAGTATCATTCGTTATGTGTGGGGGGTTCAATGAGCGCAGAATCATTACTGGGCAGCCTATTTTCAAGGTTAGAATGTGAGGGGGAAGGCCAGATATTTTTAATGAGTTCAAGAACTCGACTGGAAAATGAGTAGATTCAATATCAGAGCTGGCAGTATCAATAGAGGTGTATATATGTGCCTCACCTGGGAAGGCAGATATAATACTATGATTAATGCTGTTGACTGATTCATTTAGTGGTGCCAGAATGCAGCGTTCTAGAAGCCAATCCTTATTTAGAGCATTAGCCCTTAAATCTGGGTAAATACTGGTTATAAGATCAGCCATGGTTTGAACATAATTCAGTTCAATGGGTAAATCAATAACAGCCGAATCTTCATGAGTGGGGTATGTTCCATTCCCTTTTTCCATGAGAAATTTGGAATATGCTGCAGTTGTAGTGTCATGAGTAAGAGTGGCACGCATGTTGGTATGAAGATGAAGTACAGTGGCTGTGAACCACGGGGGGCTCTTCTTAACTGTAGCATCAACAATGTTATTACGTGTGCCATTTTAAACAACGGGAAGAATCTGCCTGAAATCGCCCCATAGTAAGAAAGGAATGCCCCCAAATGGCTGATCACTTTTTCTAGTGTCACGCAGGGAGCGATCAACAGCTTCAAATGCAGCCCTATATGTCATGGTGGCTTCATCACAGCCACGGCAGAAGTATTTGAAATCAATTTAGCGAGATCAGAGCCTCCTTTAATGGAGCATGTATGGGCATCCTGGGCATAAGCATTGAGAGGTATTTTAAATGTCGAATGAAGAGTCCTACCTCTTTTAAGTAAGGTAGCTGCAATGCCACTTGATGCAGTTGCTAAGACAGTGAAGTTTAATGATCGCAACTTTGCGAGGAGCGGATTTATGACAAATGTTTTTCCAGTACCACCCGGAGCATCAAGAAAGATACTACCAGGGCGGGGGTCTTTAATGTGAGCAAGAATAGTGTTGTATACTCCAGACTGTTCTTCAGTCAGAAGATGCTTGTGCTGCAGAACATATCCATTTTCTACGTCTGGTGAGAATTTTGCATATGATGGTAAATCATCGACACGCACAAAAGAGGACTGGGGGACAGGCAATCCATGATGCTGTAAGGAAATACCACCCATCATGTGTAATTCTGCTGCAAGTAATGACAAACATTTGTCAACTGATTCACATTCACCAGCACTACCATGGTCCTCTCGGTCAATAAGGCAGGTTCACAAAAAGTGAGTACAATGCAGAACAATGACCTTAATACTGATGGGGATCTACATTCACTCGCTTCAGATAAGGCTGTGTGTAAATGTTTATCATCCTCGATAAGACCTAATGCTAAGCAGGCAGCCCGGAAAGTAGGATGAGGATTGCCATTTACTGTACGCAAATCTGCAAAAGAAATGGGACCGCGCACTTCATGCAAAAGTAACCGCAAGAAATAACATTCCGCCAACTTAGGGCTAACCGTATAAATACGCCCTAGACAGTCAGATTTGTAGACTCCGGGAAAGTCTCGTTGCGGAACTCCACGTTTCCTTCTACTCCATGCTTTCTTAGATGCATCCCATGTATAGTATGTAGGCACCTCACTGTATAGCAGAGTCCTGGCAAAAGGATCATCAGAACAAAGAGTATAGAACTTTGTAAGCATGGTATCTGGTGCAGCAGCAGAGGCAGTTGCATGGGCAGTTTCTGGTTGGAAGTATACCCTTTGTCCATTTTCGAGATGTACAATCAGTTGCAGTACAGGTGGGTAGTGCTCATGGATTGGAAAAGAGAAAAACCTCCATGCAGCCTCCATGCTGCCCACATAACGTGCATTCTGAAAGTCTGATATTTTGTCATTCTTGTGGTTTTGTACACTGTACACTGCCTGATCAGTACCTTTATGTACATACTTCAAGACGTATTTGATGCTCTTTACTGAAGAGCATATTTCCACATTAGTGTGGGACTCCATTTCAGCCAAAAGCCACTTGTTGTGAGGCACAACCCAAGAGTTATCAACTGTTATGTTAGTGACAGACATATCCACAGATTTATTAATGCTGGCAGTGTAACCTCCATCACTGATGGAGTGCCGGCGATATTTTGGATAAGCATCCATGCCTTGAAGTGTCGCTGCCTGCAGTAGCTTAGGATATGATTTAGTGCACCTGCCATCTTTCATGCAGGGCGATTTTGGGTTTGTGACACCACATGGCCCATGTACCATGTGTGTTTTAACCAAGTTGTGCAAATGGGGCTCTTCATCAGGTGAAGGGATTTCGGCACTCACAAATAAGTCAATGTCACCGGGTCTTATTTTGCTGTCATTGGACAGCCACAGTAGGATGTGGACGTGAGGCAAACCCCTTTTTTGAAATTCAATGGTGTAAAGCCATGCTTTAACGGAACCAAATGCACCATTTTGTAGACATTTTATAAGTTTTTTCAGTTTAAAATGAAAGACCCATGTAACAATGTCAGGACGATCAGCCGATGTCTGATTTGGGAGAAGATTGTCTGTAATTTCTGCCAATTTTGGATTTGTGGTTGATGTTATGAAGAGGTCTGGGCGACCGAATAGGCGTACATAGGTTACAGCATCTTGCTGTTTTTCATGCATATATCGTGGGCTCCCAGTAAATGAAGAGGGAAGTATAATGCATTGCCCTAAACACTGTGGATCAGCATCGGATGATGATATGCTGTCAGGGAGTGAACTGTAGCAATCAGCACGCAGTGACCGTTGTTCTCGGCGTATATAATTTAAACGTTCAGTCTCCATCTTGCAGTAGGCATCAACTATGAACTGTTGAAAAAGCCTCCTGCAAAAGTGTAGGTGAGATGTTTGACGATACATAAAATGGTAGCAGTAAAACTGTTGCTGAGTAATCATCTTGCCATGTGTATTCTGAAGGTATTTGCTGTAGCCATCAGTGCCAAAAGGGAATAACGATGGATACTGCAGCGCATCGTACGATCTATGCAGCTCAGATATTCTTTGAAGTGGTCCATCCTTGTATGTTAGGACAATATCTCTACTGCCAGTTGGCTCGTTTGGCATTAATATACCTATTTCACTGCTTGCTTGTTTATTGTATCTGCCTGCATGTTGAGTTGCAGGTTTTCCTGTCCTCGTGTATAACGACAGCTGCTTTAGGAATTGGAGCACTATCAATAATTTCTGATGCAGTTTTAAGAGATGATGCATAAGTATTACAGGTATGAAGCATTTCAGATTTGTCCAAAATGTCAAAAAGACTATGGCAGGTCATGACTGCCTGAGTCAAATTATCCAGAAAAGAAATTTAGGTGTTTCACCAGGGGTGGGGTGTAAACTGCCAATACGATGGCATATCTGACCTTGACAACAAATGAGGGGTTCCAACCTGGCTGTCGAGATACTTTGCACCCAAAACTTGTCATTTGGAAAGCTGTAGTATAGGTACGAATGTTGTGCAAAAAATGATTTGACAATGACAGCTTTCCAGTTATCAAGTCACTTAAATACTGAGGTGGTGTTGGATAAACTGGTGGAGCTACTTTACCATTGCCACAGCACAATCCAGGAGACTCTTCACCGAAGCTCAGAGCATGACAGTGTGAACACTGTTTTATCATTTTGCCCACAGCCATATTGTTGTGAGAACCACCATCTACATACTGTGTGCAAACAGGCATGGGATAAAGTGTTATGAGTTCACATGTATGAATTATATTGTCAACATTAGCTTGTTCCTCCAGGTTTGATTCTTTTGTAGCCGAACGATGATGCTGGACACGTTTCGTTTTGGGGGTGCTTCTACCCAAAGCTGATTTCTTCCGAGGCATTTTAAGAGAGACCAATGAGAAATTAAATAAATGAAGTCTGCAATGAAAGAAATGAAAGAATTTATTAAAAGCACATCTATTCTGAGTGGATTAATGCCATAGCCTCCTTTTCCGTCAGATGTTCAGTTTGGGATACATCCACCTCTGGTGCCTTTTCGGCCTGCGATGTATCCAGTGCATTGGAAAGACCGGCATCGTCTCCACTCGAAATTTCAAAGCACTGCCGTTTCGCTGTAGCAGGGGTTTCAGTGCTTTCATCTTCTGCCCTTTTGTTTTTAAGGAGCATGGACGTTGCCAGGTAAGTTTTTGATGGAGAACTGAGTCTTGCATTCAGTGATTTCAGTTTAGCTACAGTAACTCTGCAGTCAGCATGGAGCTGCCCCAGTTGCTGTTTGATATCACGGCAAAAGTTTTTCACTCTTAGCCCAGTTTCGGCTATCGCATCAGTGTCTAACTTACTGATGTCGTTTTTTGGATTGCATTATGTAGCTGAACTTCTGTTAATGCCAGCTCTTTTGTTAGGAAATCTTCCAAATTTTCGGCTTTAGTCTTGAGTTCATTGACACCGAGCAAAATATTCTCAGACATCTACAAAAAAATAGTAGTTTTCCATTAGAGTAGAAGGAAGACATTTGAATGCCTTTTAAATCCATCCATACTTACATCGCATAACAGCTGTGGTGGTGGGGACATTAAGGATTGTATTAGCCTTGCATTGGAAGTATTAGTGCAAAGTTTGAGGGTAAGGTAGTGGCTAAGACAATTGAGATTGAGTTTAAATGAAATGAATGAACATGAAATGTAAGAGAAACAAATGTAAGAAACTGCATGAAACTTACATTTAAAATGTTACAGCATTTAAATATTTTGCCTACTTTGTCCCAAAATCCAAGGCTCATTTGAAAAGATAATAGCACAAAAATGAGTAATGTGTGCATTTCAATTAATGTCTTCATTATTTAGTTTAAGCCATTACAATATTATGAATTATGTTAAATTAAAGTGTATGTTAAATTAGAGAAAATTAAACGTTAAAGCCATTACAATAAGATAATTACCTCTGCCAAATACTGCAGCAAGGTGTAATAAAGCTTGTCAGTCACAATCACAAACACAAACACTGATTACAGGACAAATCTGAAATAGAATAAAGACACTGTATGACACAAAAAAGGCAACCGAATGACATCCGCCATTGTGGCTGATGCACTGCTACATTGAATTGAATTGAATTGAATTGAATTGGTTTTATTTTACATTCCGAACAATTGAATATGGTTTTTAACATGACTTCTAAAGACCAACGACATCGTGTGACAGTCAATGAATGACGCTCTTTCATACCTTTCAATCTGACGACAATGACAAATCAGGCTATTAAATCTCGGTGATTCTTAGAAGAATGGATTGGCACGCTTTTCTTTGTTAAGGAAGTGGCGCTGTGGTGAGCTCGAATACATACAGTAATCTCCACTATTAGAATCCCCACGCAGAGGCGAATTGAGGTCACCTGCATCTCTGTAGAAAACCAAGCAACAGCCGATGCTCACATCGCAGTAATCTCTACTATTAGATTGCCCGCAAGGTGACCCGCGTCTCTGTAGGCAGAGAGATGAATTGATTTCATCAGCATCTCTGTAGTCAAGCACGCTAAACAAAAACCGAGCAACAGCTGACACTCAAATGTTTGTTTTGATCATTGCGCGCAGTGACTCACGCGGAGCGTCCAAATTTAAATGGTCCAAAAGTCTACCGAAACTTTATCGTATCGTTCCGGTCGTGAAAAGCAGTGAATCTTATAGAAGGGCAGTAAAATTGGAAAAGAGGGGAGTGAATCTTGGAAATTGTTCTAACTAACTTTGTACACAATGACAGTGTATAGAAATCGTCACACCATGAACTAGAAAGTGTCTATTTTAGTCAGTGGGGAAAACCCCCTACCATGTATACTCATGATGAATCATGCAGTTGTGTCTGAAATTCTGCCATTCACTTCATGCCGAAGATAGGTAGGCATTTCCATTCGAAATCTAAAAAAGCCACGCAATAGTGCTGAAAGATTAAACTTCTGATTTTTGAAAGAGGGGTCCACCGGTTGGGGTCATTTTTGGGGTTCCAGCGCAAAAAGACCCCCTAGAAAGTCAGAATACTCACAATTTCGTGTTAGATTGTCAGATAACTGTATTCATCATTAAAACCTTTATTATGCTTCTTATTACAGTCTAAATGTTTGAATCTTCATCAAAATCCCAAAATATCAAATTTCCAGGGCGTTTTTGAACTCTAAATTCTTCAAAATATCAAAATGAGAAATTATTTCCAGGTTTGGATTCTTGAGTATTGGCTGTTGCCGTGCGTTAAGAACTACGGCCCAATGCGCTGCAAGCCGCTTGTGACATAGAAACAAACTTTTAGACTGCAGTCGCCTACGGCAGTTCCCCAGTGTGTCAACTGCACTCGCCTACGGCAAGTTAAGGGTTAAAATTATGAACATTAATTTGTTGAGACAAAAATTCCCATAATGAATTTTTCGAAGATTTTATTCTCGTTAAAAGTCAGTCATCACTGACCAAAATTAAGTGGTTTTTGATATGTATTTTTTCTTTTTTAATTTTCAATAGAATGAATTTTTTCGCACTAGTAGCCTATACACGACAAATTTTTTACTTCACACCAGTTTGGCGAGCCACTAAACCATTGGTACTTTTTTCATTTTTTCTTGTCCTGTGCTGAAAATTCCATGATGATGCGTGGCGTAGTTTGCTGTATTTACTCCGGAGCTGTGATGAAAGCGCTCTCGTTTTAGAAACACGTGTAGCTTGCCAAAATCAACAAAGCCGTTAATCTTTAGATAAGGATATTCTCTTGATAAAAAAAGATTTGTTTGAAAATATTTGAACTAAAATTGATTATGCATACGCCCAGTATTTTCTTGACGAAAAAAATGTTTGTATCGATTTGCAGATGAATTTTAAACAATTCTAATTCGCCTTAAAAAACACCATACAGGTGGACCAATATTGCGTAGTATAGGCTATATTGTGTCTAACTTACTGATGTCGTTTTTTGGATTGCATTATGTAGCTGAACTTCTGTTAATGCCAGCTCTTTTGTTAGGAAATCTTCCAAATTTTCGGCTTTAGTCTTGAGTTCATTGACACCGAGCAAAATATTCTCAGACATCTACAAAAAAATAGTAGTTTTCCATTAGAGTAGAAGGAAGACATTTGAATGCCTTTTAAATCCATCCATACTTACATCGCATAACAGCTGTGGTGGTGGGGACATTAAGGATTGTATTAGCCTTGCATTGGAAGTATTAGTGCAAAGTTTGAGGGTAAGGTAGTGGCTAAGACAATTGAGATTGAGTTTAAATGAAATGAATGAACATGAAATGTAAGAGAAACAAATGTAAGAAACTGCATGAAACTTACATTTAAAATGTTACAGCATTTAAATATTTTGCCTACTTTGTCCCAAAATCCAAGGCTCATTTGAAAAGATAATAGCACAAAAATGAGTAATGTGTGCATTTCAATTAATGTCTTCATTATTTAGTTTAAGCCATTACAATATTATGAATTATGTTAAATTAAAGTGTATGTTAAATTAGAGAAAATTAAACGTTAAAGCCATTACAATAAGATAATTACCTCTGCCAAATACTGCAGCAAGGTGTAATAAAGCTTGTCAGTCACAATCACAAACACAAACACTGATTACAGGACAAATCTGAAATAGAATAAAGACACTGTATGACACAAAAAAGGCAACCGAATGACATCCGCCATTGTGGCTGATGCACTGCTACATTGAATTGAATTGAATTGAATTGAATTGGTTTTATTTTACATTCCGAACAATTGAATATGGTTTTTAACATGACTTCTAAAGACCAACGACATCGTGTGACAGTCAATGAATGACGCTCTTTCATACCTTTCAATCTGACGACAATGACAAATCAGGCTATTAAATCTCGGTGATTCTTAGAAGAATGGATTGGCACGCTTTTCTTTGTTAAGGAAGTGGCGCTGTGGTGAGCTCGAATACATACAGTAATCTCCACTATTAGAATCCCCACGCAGAGGCGAATTGAGGTCACCTGCATCTCTGTAGAAAACCAAGCAACAGCCGATGCTCACATCGCAGTAATCTCTACTATTAGATTGCCCGCAAGGTGACCCGCGTCTCTGTAGGCAGAGAGATGAATTGATTTCATCAGCATCTCTGTAGTCAAGCACGCTAAACAAAAACCGAGCAACAGCTGACACTCAAATGTTTGTTTTGATCATT
The DNA here is from genome assembly GCF_964204645.1 of Tubulanus polymorphus. Taxonomy (NCBI): domain Eukaryota; kingdom Metazoa; phylum Nemertea; class Palaeonemertea; order Tubulaniformes; family Tubulanidae; genus Tubulanus; species Tubulanus polymorphus. The sequence goes on along the minus strand of NC_134028.1, from coordinate 13,157,348 downwards.
GCGCGCAGTGACTCACGCGGAGCGTCCAAATTTAAATGGTCCAAAAGTCTACCGAAACTTTATCGTATCGTTCCGGTCGTGAAAAGCAGTGAATCTTATAGAAGGGCAGTAAAATTGGAAAAGAGGGGAGTGAATCTTGGAAATTGTTCTAACTAACTTTGTACACAATGACAGTGTATAGAAATCGTCACACCATGAACTAGAAAGTGTCTATTTTAGTCAGTGGGGAAAACCCCCTACCATGTATACTCATGATGAATCATGCAGTTGTGTCTGAAATTCTGCCATTCACTTCATGCCGAAGATAGGTAGGCATTTCCATTCGAAATCTAAAAAAGCCACGCAATAGTGCTGAAAGATTAAACTTCTGATTTTTGAAAGAGGGGTCCACCGGTTGGGGTCATTTTTGGGGTTCCAGCGCAAAAAGACCCCCTAGAAAGTCAGAATACTCACAATTTCGTGTTAGATTGTCAGATAACTGTATTCATCATTAAAACCTTTATTATGCTTCTTATTACAGTCTAAATGTTTGAATCTTCATCAAAATCCCAAAATATCAAATTTCCAGGGCGTTTTTGAACTCTAAATTCTTCAAAATATCAAAATGAGAAATTATTTCCAGGTTTGGATTCTTGAGTATTGGCTGTTGCCGTGCGTTAAGAACTACGGCCCAATGCGCTGCAAGCCGCTTGTGACATAGAAACAAACTTTTAGACTGCAGTCGCCTACGGCAGTTCCCCAGTGTGTCAACTGCACTCGCCTACGGCAAGTTAAGGGTTAAAATTATGAACATTAATTTGTTGAGACAAAAATTCCCATAATGAATTTTTCGAAGATTTTATTCTCGTTAAAAGTCAGTCATCACTGACCAAAATTAAGTGGTTTTTGATATGTATTTTTTCTTTTTTAATTTTCAATAGAATGAATTTTTTCGCACTAGTAGCCTATACACGACAAATTTTTTACTTCACACCAGTTTGGCGAGCCACTAAACCATTGGTACTTTTTTCATTTTTTCTTGTCCTGTGCTGAAAATTCCATGATGATGCGTGGCGTAGTTTGCTGTATTTACTGCGGAGCTGTGATGAAAGCGCTCTCGTTTTAGAAACACGTGTAGCTTGCCAAAATCAACAAAGCCGTTAATCTTTAGATAAGGATATTCTCTTGATAAAAAAAGATTTGTTTGAAAATATTTGAACTAAAATTGATTATGCATACGCCCAGTATTTTCTTGACGAAAAAAATGTTTGTATCGATTTGCAGATGAATTTTAAACAATTCTAATTCGCCTTAAAAAACACCATACAGGTGGACCAATATTGCGTAGTATAGGCTATAGTTGAATTCGAACGCTCAAGTTGATGAGGCTTACTCGCTACGATCCTGACTCTGCGTGGGATTCTTCTTGTTAACCTCTGCGTCTTATTTGCGCTACGGCTTGAGGCTAAGGTTTATAGTGAGACGGTTATGTAACAGGGTAGCTGTGATCCGAGCGCTTACTCGTACGGCGTAATTTAACTACATTGCTATCAGAATGATACTACGAGACTGTCGCTTCTGTCCGGCGAATGAATATCGCTAACATGGATATATTGTAATCTTTCCAGTTGTAAAATGTTATAATCTTTGTAATCGGTTCATTTCTAAAACTGCGGAGTCTGTTATGGTAAAATTTCATTGTTCATGGTTTAAAAAAGTGATGTACAGGGTAGTTAAGTGGCCGGCTGAGTTAAGGTTTAAGCTCAGCAAAGAGTGGAGAGAAAAATATAAGTATGACATCTGAGATGCTTTTGAAACGAAAGCTTGTAATTTATTAGGAGGCTTATAAATTATAATGATTATATGTATTTCATTTCAAAATCAATTAGGCCTACTTAGAAATGTGTTACATATTCACCTTCTCTTCCTTGTAGGTACAACTGTCTGTCATTTAAAATCTAATTACTTTATTATACTTTTATAACATGCATTGCCTTTTATGTCAAGTATGAGCTGATATAGCACCTTACTAAACCAGTGTATGGTGGATATGATTAACTCCATCAATTCACTAAGTTGTGCGCTGAATCTAATAGTGCCCATGGGACATTGTCTTAACTTAGTAATGTGCATTTTAGCTGTTAAGCAATGGATTATAATGTCATGTGTAATTCATCCTGAGGACTGCCACCTCTATATTTGTGAGTGAAATTTGTCAAAGTTAACGATCATCTATTTGTGTAAAATATTTTTGCATTAAAAAATCCGAGTTAAATGAGGCTCCAAAAACGCACCAGTTGGTACTTGAGATTTACAGTGCAGGCCACATCCCTTTTGCATCAGCCATTGGTAGTTAGTTGATATCAGATTACATTGCATAATTTGATGTTTCCTCTGTTGTAGTTGATTTCATCTGTTGTAACTGGAAATTGGACGCATGTAATACAGACATGTGATTTAGATAATTGGAAAGAAGCATTAGCTCTAGCTCTAACATATGCCCAAGCAGATGACTTTGTTCAATTATGCGGTAAGTCATACCATTTATGACTTATTATTTGGAAATAGCTCATGATTGCTTTGAAGCCCCCATTCATAGTTGGGTAAATATAGGAGTTATGTGATTATTTTTTTAACTTTCTCAAATAATAGATATGCTGGGAACAAGACTGGAAATTGAAGGACATGGAGAACTTGCTATAAATGCTGCCTTGTGCTATATCTGTTCTGGAAATGTTGAAAAATTAGTTGCTTGTTGGGCCCGTTTGAATGAAGGAAACAGTTCTTCTCAGGCATTGCAGGATTTAGTTGAAAAGGTTATGATATTACGAAAATCTGTTGAGATATCTTATGGAGAAATGCCAGAGATAAAAAAGGGTGAATTACCTCATCAATTAAGCCGCTATGCTGGAATTTTGGCTGCACAGGGTAGCCTTGATACTGCTATCAACTATATAGGCGTTACAAATGAGGTAAGATATACTTTCTGTCAATCTTGGATTGCTTGTGTGATAATACAATCTACAGCTGTGTGTTCCACTCATTCCAAAAATGATTACCACATGTTAAAGTAAATTAATTTTAAGTTTGAGCTTGGATTAGACTTAATAAAATGGTTCAGAACAAGAAAATATCATTTTAGCTCGCTCATCATTGATGAGCAATTATCAGTCTGATGATGACAGATGAGCAAGCTTTTGAGGCTTTTTGATGGGTTTCGTCGTCAGACGAACCCATCTATGGCATCGTCGTCATGTCTGTCTGTCTGTCTGTCCGTCTGTGGATGTTTCTTTATGACACGATTTAAGCTGTTTGTGTGGACCGACAATTCTGTAATTTCACACAGGTATTCTCTACTTGATGTAGATGGTGCAGCTTGGTTTATATTTGATTCCGATGGTTATAAGTGCTCTAATTTGGTTAAAAGATAATTAACGTTACTCGCTAGTTCAAGCCGCTGTATAGCGCGTTGCTACGACGACGCTCGATCAACATACTGGTACTCGCTGTGTAATACTGAACACGTATATACCTGTAGATATTGATCGTACTAGCACCGGTTTTAGATCGGTCTTAACACTTCTCGGAACTGCTGTGCTAAATGCTGAGAGGCCGAATCTATGCGCAATCATTTATTGGGCTCGTCACATTTGATAGTGAATGGATAAATAACCGGTGTCAATGACGGTCGCTACTCCCCATCAGTATAACTCATCAGTATAAAAATAATTCTTTTGAGTTTTTTTTTTCAATCCCCGAAGTTGTTGTTACTATGTTGACCTCGCCGTTTTATAAGCTTACCGATGATTCTTCTAGTATTTTCAGGGTCACAAGACATGACGAAGTCGCAAAGTTTTGTACAAATTTCACGAAACAAACAATTATTTAGGCGGCACCTGATCTATTGATTAATTATGATAAATAATGTTTATTTCATTAAAAATTTGTTTTATTCAAACACTACTTTCATCGCACATAGCGTGATCGGTAGGCCCTACTATTCTACGGTAGGCCATAGCTCTTTCATGTGGTAGACCTATTACAAATGATACAATCCGCGCGTCCGTGAATAAGTGACACGTGGTGGGGCGGGTTGTGAGGAGCATCGAAACTAATCCGTCACAAATAATAGATAGAAAACAATACCTTAAGAGGTTAACTTTTATTAACATCATTACCAAATCAAAACCTGCACATCCTATCATAAATAGAAATTCTAAGAATTTATTTCAAAGAATAATAAATTACGTCTAAATATTGGGATTCGAACTCGTAGCATCGATTCAGGTGCCTTTCCCAAAGCGGGTATCCCGCGGGGAAAACCCATTACTATTTATATCGAGAATCGCCTTTTTGACAGCGATTTCGGTGAATGAAACAGAAACAATTACACAGAAACCCATCATGGAAAGTTTCTTTCTGGTTAATGATTGAACTTAATGGTTTTTTTCAGTTTTATCTCTTCTCTTATAGCCATCTTTGCTGGTGTTAAGGGATAGGCTGTATCATGCACTTGGAAACGCTGCATCGGAACTTCAAAAACCACCATGTCCGTTTCAGAAAATGATTGTTGAAGGCAAGAGTTCAAAATCGCCTCAACCTCAGTCATTCTCTTGCCAATCACAACAACAGCCAAGATATGAACCCAGAACCGGATTTAAGGAATTTGGTCATCAGGTATTTATTTTCTTCACATATCTCATATATTACTAGTTTTATATGTGACGTACCATAAACCATCAATGCAAGTAAGGCCCATTCTTACCAGGACCAGTAGAATATTAAAACAGTTCTCTGAATTCAAATTCATTCCATCCATATACGATGAATTATTTCTCACATTGCAGACTTAATCATAAAACCAGTCATGAAAAATTTTTCTTGTCTTCTTAAGAATTAACACGTTCACTGTATCAGGAAGTTTTGAAGACGCCTCGTTGATTTTTGTTGATATCTAGTTGATGAGAAAAAGAATATTACAGGCTGGCCATTGTGCCCCTCTAGGCTCTAGTATATATTCGAAGTTTTGAAGGTAATTTTCAAGACCTTTCGAGCAATTATCCTGATCTTCCATATATATGTATATCCCCCAGGGCCCATCAGCATATGTATAATTGGTTTAACACAAGATGGCCATCCAGTAACCTTTTTGTGCCCAAAAAGGTAAACTTTAGCTAAATTCTAAAACATGTAGCTTCCTAATGGCTTGCCATTTTCACTTCAAATTAGTAACAGGTATTATTTAGAAAATGATCTTTAACACATCAGGTATGTTTTTAGCCCACTTGGGACTTTAGTCCCAGCGGGCTATTGCGTTCACTTTTCGTCCGTCCGTAGACGGAATCCAGTTATTTTGGGAAGTTATGAAGACGCTTCAAGGTAACGTCTTGATATTTGGGTTACACATGTATCTACCCTAGACACATCTTCAGCCCAAAAACTGGCCCTGTCAGAATCAAGATGGCCGACTGGCAGCCATTGTTGTTCGCCAAAATCAGCACTTTTTACACATTTTTGAACTTTTTGAGGGAAATTTATGAAGACGCTTCGATCAATTACCTTGATCTTTCGGATATATGTGAATCCCCCCAGGGCCCATCAACATAACAAAAATTGGGTCGGTCGGACTCAAGATGGCCGTCCTATGACCTTTTTAGTGCCCAAAAATGTTAATTTTTGCCCGAATTCTTAGTCCTGTAGCTTCCTACTGGTTTGCCATTTCTCATTGCAATTTGTGATAGGTATTCTCTGGAAAGGGATGTTTTATACCTGAGACAGGTATTTTTCAGCAGCCAATTATGACGCAATTGGCGGCCATCTTGGTGTCACCAGTACTCATTCGTAAATGGGAAAAAGTTTTTCCACATTATATTGATACCTAAGCGTATTTTGCTACCACAATCAATTAGAAAGTTGTAGCTCATCACATTTTCTATGATTGTGGTTTGTTTCAAGGTAATTAGATTTCGTATATGGCCACCAGGGGCGTTGAATAATACAATATCTTAGCATTTCTTTATTATATTCGTAACTATGCATATTTGCTAACCACAATCGATTGGAAATTTGTAGCTCGTGACATCATCTATGATTGTTGTGAGTTTTAAGGACATTAGTTTGTCTATATGGTCACCAGGGGGCGTTAAATAGTAGAATAACTTAGTATTTCCTTATTATATTGGTACCTAGGCATATTTTGTTACCATGATCAATTGCAAAGTTGTAGTTCATGACATGTTCTATGATTGTGGTAAGTTTTGAGGTCATTAGGTTGAATATGGTCTCCAGGGGGCGTTGAATAGTAGAATAACTTAGTATTTCCATATATCAAATTGGTAACGAGGCATATTTTGTTATCACAATCAATTACAAAATCGTAGCTGCTGACATGTTCTATGATTGTGGTGAGTTTCAAGGTCATTGGTTTTTGTATATGGTTGCCAGGGGGCGTTGAATATTGAAATTGATAGATTGTTGAGCATTTGGAACCACTTCCCAAGTGGGCATGGTGTCCCTGGACCCCTAGTTCTGTCTGTGAATTGTCACGTAATTGGAGACCAACTCCTTCTCATCAGTCCTCATTCGCAGGTGGAAAAGGGTTTTTTAGGGAAATTATATCAACAGGTTTTGAATTATATAGTCTTTATACTTGATGTTTCTTAATATCGTCATACTATATATCTCCTATGATTATAGGGTTGCCCAATGTATTGTTCTCACTACCAGGAGAGTTGAATGTTGAATTATGTACAATTGACCATTTATATTGGTATGTTTGCGTATTTTGTAATTGCTAGGTTATAGCTCATGACATTTTCTATAATTGCGGTGAGTTTCAGGTACCTAGGTAACTTGGCATATTTTGTTACAACAATCAATTGCAATTTAGCTCATGTCACGTTCCATGATTGTGGTGAGTTTCAAGGTCATTGGTTTCTGTAGTTAACTAAGGGCCTTGAAAATGTCAGATTGTGGTGCATTATAAACTTCCCCACATGTGCATATCTTTGAAACATTAACTATCACAAAGAGTTGCACATTCTACCCAGTATAAGCATATCTTTTTGTGAACGTTCTTTGTGCAACCATATTTCCTTCACGATACATTACTTGGGGCACATTTTAGAAGTTACCTTAGTTTGGGAACTATACCGCTAAACATTTTATGGAGTACCCTGTACCGTGGCGCCGCCACGTGACTCAATTCCTTCCTTAGCGCCACCATTTTTGGTACGGTTTTTTGGGAGCTGCCGCTTAGAATGTTATTTTTATATGTGGTTGAAAGGCATCTGGTTTATATTATTGGTCAGGACAGAGCTATTCAACCGTTTTCATCGGTGAGTTCGTTCCATTTTGATTTCTTTTAGTGATACACCAATAAACTCAATCATAAATTGTCGCGGCCGGAGCACTCCATTTCCAGATCCTAGCCACGCTTTCTGTTCGTCACAAAGCGGTTACTTCTCGGTCGAGTAAACCACAATCCGCGTTAAATTTCATTTCATTCGCACGTTCTATTATTTGCTTGCCTTTCAGCTTTTGGCGCTTATCAGGCCTAAGTGTCTGAATTGGTACCGTCTGAATTTTGGAACCAGCTCCAGGTATCAGTCCGACCGAAGACTGGTCAGGATAGCCAAGGCAGCCAAGAAGCAAGAAGCCGCTTTAGGCCTTAATGAATTTATCCTGTTTCAGCGAAATTATTTATATTTTATTTTCAGTAATAGGCTCTACCGGTTAGTGTCAGATGCTGAGACGGTAATAGCTAGGCTCTCGGGTCTTATGAAATGTCCGGTACCTCCTCCCCTTCCAGCACGGTTCGACCTCTGGAAAGGGTGCAGTCCGGCATTTTTTTTTTGCCACGGGACATCCGACTGAAAGGTTACTGCACTGTCCCGTGTGATGTCAGAGTTTTTCGGAGTCGTCGGGCCCACCAACAACCCCGGCACTCCTGTCTCTGAAAACCTTTAGCATCGGCTGAGTTCGATAAACTACTGAGTTGGATCGAACCGGTGTTCAACCCACGCCGTGTTCTTTCTTGGTAAATAAGCCGGATCCAGCGCGGCTCGGCGCATTTGGCCCGGAGGCCTTTCAGTCAGCAGTCGCTCGGTGTACAGAGCAACTCCCAGGTCTCAGTCTGACCAGCACGGGTCCAGTCAGAAGATGGCTGACCCGCCCATTTCTTCCCGACTCGTTAGGATTTGGGGTTTCAGGCCGGACCAGCACTTATGGTTCATGACTCCAAGATCTAGACTATTTTCCCTGGATTCGGGGCCTGTCATTCGTTTGGTTTCAGGGTGACATCGCTTCCATTTCCCGCATAGTGCGTACGAACGAAGGAACGTTGTTGAACGAATGTAGTAAGTCAGGGGTGATGACTGCCCGTACACCAGTAGTGGTCAACTGACCAGTCATTCGGGTTCAGTCGCCAATTCACTGCACAGTTTGTGCCTGTGGATAGGCTCATTGTTCCCTCATACAAGGGGTTCTCGGGAAGCTCCACTGTGCTCAGCCTTATAAGACCATGGATCGGACGGAGTGCATAGCTTCATACGCGTTTTCCGCTGAGCTCTCACTCCCTTCACGAGTCTTCTGCTGTGGCATCCAGTGGCCTCGTATCGACTAACTCTTGTGTGGCCGGGAGCGCCCAACTGAGTTTTTTTAACCCCGCCTGGTTCTGGGCTTTTCGGGTTCAAGACTGCTTACGTTTTCTCGCCCGAATGCTTGGCTTGGTTGACGCATCTGTTAAACCGATTGTCAGGTTTTCTACCGTGTAGTGCATCAAGTTGCCTAGGGCAGGGAGCCTTTTCCTGGGCTTTCCCAAAACATTACTTTTAATTTGGTAATGTCCAGGATATGACACTCATTAGAGAACTGAATTAATTTCAGTCCCTCCTACATAGGGAATGTCTGACTTGCCATGTGTTCCAGCGTTTATGGATTGCAATCCAGTCCCTGGAGAGGTCGGCCTCATATTATTTGTCTCGTCATCAAGGCTCACGTCGATACAGTATTTTTAGTAAGAAATTAAGAAGCCAGTTCCCTTGGAAAAACAAGAGGGTCCCATAATATGTCACAGTCCCTGAAACGAAAGCCGGTTTGAAAAAACAGGTGGGTCCTTAAAAAATAACAGAGGGGTCTGGGACCCGGGACCTGGCTCTTATTGAAAACACTGTAATATATTAGCGGCAAGACCTTCTAGATAAAATGGATTTAGTTCTAAACTCCCGTAGCTGATCCAGAATTCGCTGTTCCGGGTCCTGCTTGGGTCACACTACTCCGCTTTTCCGATTGGTGCGCCCCAAGGGCGGAACAATATCAGAAAATTAAAGAGTCCATTAGGCTTTCTGAAAGCCGTGGTCGCAGACTTTGTTCTTTACGGACTCTCGTGGACGAGCAGCCGAGGTTAAGGCAAGTGGTTGAGGACGATGGTAGAGGCACATTCTCTTATCCTAGCCCTTTCGTATGGTGCTAACTTTGAGCCCACAGAGTGGCCATGTGAGTTAAGGCTTTCGTCTCCAGTTCGCTTGTGTCTCGCCTTGTGAGACATCCTCCAGACATAAGACCCAGGGGTTCATGAGGTACACCTCTCCCGCAACAGGATTTGCTGGGAGGTAGTGCAGGCTCTGCCCCCTGCCAATTGGGTGGCATCGATCGCCTTGATGGTGGCATGGTGTTTGACCTTCCAGGGTCAGGGTACCCACCCCACCCAAGCCAGGGTAGTCAGCTCAGAAGCGATATCCAGGCTGTCGTGCATCACTCGTTGGGGGCAGTACTGGTCTAGGGTCCTCGTTCTTGATGATCCCAGCAGTGCACCTTCACAGCAGGCCATTTCAGAGATTTTGGAGGGCCGGCGGGCAACGATCGACCACAGGGACTTGTCACAATTGATAGTGAATGAATAAAACCAATATCAATGACCAGATCCACTATCTCTGTATAATAAAAAAACAAGGGTGGCAACAAATTGTTAATCTGACAATGACTTCTCCATTTCAATCGACTGTAATTCCAAAAATTATCATGGATTCACATGAAATAAGCTTTAATACAACCTAGAATACTTTCTGCTTCCAACGAGCCTTTAACCACCACTCTACGACAATTATCTCACAACGAAATCACCTTTTTTTGACGAGAGATAGCGCAAAATGGAGGTCTACCGATTCTATGGTGGACAGCAAAATGGCCGTTTTTTTCACTTCAAACTATGATTTCTATGTGAGATCTAAGAGATAACTCCAACAAACCATACATTTTTTAAAACTACGCGGTCATACCTGTACGCTAATCTCATTTATTTGTATAATCCACGCGATGGGTGAGCTCACAAGCTCAAAATCGAACAAATATACGAAAAAGTCACCTCGCGCTATCGCGCTGGCGGCCATTAATCACGTGACGTGCATAGGTTCGGGCTAAAGATTTCACGTTCAACACATTATTATTCGAAAATGGAATTATTAAATTCATGGAATCAATTGTAAAGCTGAAAAAAGAAAACGGTTATGCTTCGGTCAAAGGAATGATAGATAATTTGTTACCTAGCAGTGCGGGTTTGCATAGAACGTGTGATTCAGCTGTTAGCACTGATCGAGGCTACAATATTGTAACCTAGGTCGGTTCACTGCACAACTTTTTTTGTAAACACTGACCGAGGCTACAATATTGTAGCCTAGGTCGGTTTACTGCATGACCTTTGCTTGCGATTACTGGCCCAACCCCAGTCGGTTGTTTTTACAGTATTTGAAGTACTGGCCAATTGGATGTGACCATAAATAAACAGTATTTTGAAGATGTGGCGACAGAGAGAATCTGTTTGTATTTCGTCTTGAGAAGGTCCTACTGTTCGCTATTCTGTGTCAAAATATGAATTGAAATATAAAGGATGGAGTTAGTTTCCTTTCCCGATACTGTATTTATGCTTTTAATCATGAAGGATAATTAATTATGTTATAGCAATTATAGTGATAACCTACGACAGTTTCAAATTCACGTATTAGAAAACGACAATTATCTTTAAATTCCAAATTTCATTTGGAAAGCAGCGTTTATGCGTACGATTGCTAAAATGTCAGAATTCCGAAAACTAGGGATTCACACTATTAGAATGTTAACTTAATAAGTTTCGTCCGAGCAAATGATTACTATAAGAAACTAACGGCGAAACTTCACGGGTTGGTGCGGTCTGTGCGCTGCATGAACGGGTTTTTGGTATCAAATGTAAAATACCGGCCGTGTACATGTTCGGATTTGTACCGATACATTGAGTTTAGTTCAATTTTTTGATCATTATAGTTTAGGAGCTCTGTGTGACGTCACTGAGCGCGCTGATCAAAAATAGTCTGCACACTGTGAGCATCACATGTTGCTTGGTTTTAAAGGACAGTGTGCTAATTGACTATACATGAAAATGGGCTTGACCAAAATTCTCTTCCTGACAGAGGAATGTATAATCGCACTGATATAGCTGTCTTGCTAGGTTGAAGGGTGTTTGAACTTCGCTGAATTCAGTTGAAATTCAATGAAATACCATAATTAATAAAATCTTATTGACGGAAATTTACCGCTATATTTAAGTTATTTTTCAGTGCGTTATAAAATTACATTGAATTCATTATTCGAGGTCAATGATGGTGCAAAACAATTTAAATTGAGTCCAGTTGGGAGAATATTCCCTTACTTTAGGGTGATTTAGTATTTTATGAATCAAGAAATTATTTACAATGGACTAATTTTCCGCTAGCAGCAAAACAACACACTGTTATCTGAACTGTCAATCATTACGTCGTGTCTAGTTTAACAAGTAGATATAGACTAAAAAAGGATGCGTGGTTTCCACGCGAGAACCAAACAAGACGGTTGTTAGTGGACGTACTCAAGTTGGATGGTCAGGAGTCAACAACGGTTTAAATGATTTATAAAAACAGATGTAAGCAGTTGTAAACTTGTGAACAGAGGAAATATCAACATATATACACAATTGTGTCTAACTTTCTCCTGTCTGGTTTTATGTTAAATATATATTTTGTTTGAATAAATATTCAAATATCGATCCGGAAGAGCAATGCGGCCAACAACATTTTATTTTGAGTTTAAAAAAATGACCTGTTGACTCGGTAAGACGGCTGTTTACGATTTACCGTGTGCGCACTACTATGTTTTAAATGGCTATGAAAACGGAGTCGAACCAAGAACAGCAATTAGGCTTGATGTCTCGTTTCCCTCACAGATGACAAATATGAGAATCAGTTTTTCTCAAAATCTGTTTCTTATCGAAGTCCTTGATTTGCTTGAATATGTACATAAGATTTTACAAATGAACACAAAGATATAACAAGAATTGAGGTCTTGGTTATTCGGTGACAAGTCGAATCGTTTGGAACTAAGAAAAATCCTCAGACTTAGAAAAGTCTGACTTAAGTTGAATTTCCCAAAAGTAAGACTACTAATTGTTTCTGTTATCGGAAATTAAATCAACATCTACATCTAATGTATCTATTGATACGAAACGGTTTTAGGACCGTAGATTGATTGAAAGTTACGGAGAGGGAGGGGTAGCTCTATCGCATTAAAACATTATTGCTCAGTTATACAGATGGCATTCATCCATTTAGCTCAAACAACAAACACACTTCTGCACAAAAAAATACCAAGGCTATATATGCTTAATCATGTATTTTATTGATACAGACAATAAAATCGCTGTCCGCGTTTTGTCCCCTTGCTTAAGACACGTTTGTTATCTAATACAAATTAATAAAGGTCAGCAGAATTTAAGGGCTTTCACCGTTGAGTAGTAGCCTATCTGTCATGAGGCCTGGTCATGCACATGTGTTATATTAGAAATACAATATAGCTTTTCAATTTTTTAGGCGAAACGTTGCTTTAAATATATTCGCCGCGTCTTGATTTTCTTGAGGGATTTCTCTTGATTATTAAAACAATATCAAATCATCCTGTCTCAAAAAGTATGAAACCTAGAAATATGTAGCCAATTTGGAATTGGATGAAATGTTCAAATTCAAAATAAGCCATTCGACCCTGTTATCAAACATATCAGTGTTCTTTAAAACACTTGTTAAATATCGGAGGATTTTTAAGCCGAGCTTCAAACATTTCGATTCCTGAACTAAAATGATTATGTGGCATGTAATTATCCAAGACTATGAATATGTTTTAGGTGACCTGTCTCATCCTGTCTCAAAAAGTATGAAACCTAGAAATATATAGCCAATTTGGAATTGGATGAAATGTTCAAATTCAAAATAAGCCATTCGACCCTGTTATCAAACATATCAGTGTTCTTTAAAACACTTGTTAAATATCGGAGGATTTTTAAGCCGAGCTTCAAACATTTCGATTCCTGAACTAAAATGATTATGTGGCATGTAATTATCCAAGACTATGAATATGTTTTAGGTGACCGTTAAAGGTGTTCCTTTTATCCGGGAAGGATTTGTTTCAATCTCACTTTTAAGATATCAACAGATCACTATGAAAAGTAACGGTATCGAGTGATCGCTGGCAGATTTAGCAGTTAAATCGCCACACGTGTTAAATGTTTGCATTGATACAGGCGATTAGAGGGACACATGGCATCCACTGCATATAAAACAGTAGATAGATTTCTGGAGATTTAAAGTTTGGATGCTCTGATGAACTCTATCAGCTGTTGGTTGGTTAAAGCATAGCAGTGCTAAATTTCTATGGTCATAGTACATTGCAGGTGACCCAAATGATTCGCCTGCTGCCTGGATACTATAAACCTGGTACCTATGAGCATGGACTCTTTTAGATGGATGTCTGGACGTTATAGTACAGTGTTCATGACTATAGACCCGAGTGACCCGAATTCCCCACCTGCCTGAAAATCTCATAGCGGAGGTAACGCGTATATCTTTGCTGCACACCGATCTCCTTGAAAGGTCAAAATGCTATTTTTGTGAAGAAGTACACGGGCCTCTCCATCTGATTTAACACAGGGTACATAAATATTTAACTAATACTTTTAAACAAGATTTCTTCCGAATAAAAACTACGTCCAAATATCTGGCTAAAGTACTCCCCGGATCTGGGTACTTCTTCTGATTCTCACATTCCGCACAATATGGATCTTTTAGACTAACTCAAAAATCTCATACCTAATGGCCAAAAATTTATATGTTTCGACGCTATATCCTTGTTCACAAATATACCATCGGAACCCAACTCTCAATTTATTAAGAAGAAAACTCCCCGACTCCAATCTTGATCTCCCGGTTCCTGTAGATTGCTTACTTGAACTTTTGGAGCTCCTTACAACCAATCTATACTTCCAATTCCAAGACAAAATCTATGAACAAATTTTCGGTTTCGCTATGGGCAACCCATTATCCCCCATTTTGGCTAATCTTTTCCTCGAACATTTTGAATGCGAAATTCTTCCGAAATTACGCTGGCTCTAAACCTAACTTTTGGATTGGATGTGTTGATGACATTCTGTGCTTAGTTTCTGATGATTTTGATCTTAACTCTTTTATTGACTTCATCAACTCTCAATATCCATCTTTGAAATTCATATTTGAATGGGAACAAAATGACCAAATCCCGTTTCAGAAAAAGTACCCAAAGCCGGGGAGAGTACTTTAGCCAGATATTTGGAGAGCCGATATGATGGAGAATTGATATTAGAAATGATCGGTCTTAACGGTGAATTGGGTTTATGAATTTTTGGAAGACCATAAGCATAAGGAAGATTTGGAAGTCGAGAGTTAAATTTGGAGATGAAGTCCGAATGGTCAGGAAATTTCTTGGAGATGTTTTTTAAACCTAAATTAAAAGCTGATTGCATCTTTTTCAAAGGGTTGTTTTTGATGGATTTGTAGAAATTGGAATCACCGAGAATAGCAATCATTTTAGAATTGTAATTGATCAAATCTTGAATAACAATTTTGCCGCCTTTATCAGCCTTGGAGATGCGGATGGTTTTGATGGATTTAAGTTCCTGGAGAGCAATCGAAAATCTCCGAGGAAAGAACTGATTAGATTGACCTTGAAGGGTATTCCAAATGATGTCCAAATTCATGAATATAAAATTGTATTGAAAACTAGCCGGAGGAGATCTTTCCACACGTTCAACGAAATCCAAAATGTGTTGTTTTCTATGCGGGAGAGAGAAATTTAATCCTAAACCGAGAACTTGAATTTGTGTTTTGGTTAATTTAGCCGAAGATAGATTGACAACATTATCAGTAGCGCAAAATTTGGTCCAAGTGCTGTTGTCGATTAATTTATTCAGAATGGAAGAGAAATGCGAATTTTTCTTTAGACGATGTACCGCGCAAAGATTCTTGATGCCTGAATGAAGAGAGTGCCAAAGGAAACCATCAGGTATATGGTGTCTGAGAAAACGTTCTGCTTGACGCATTTTATAGAAATTGGAGTTGGTAGTTTCTTTTGCTTCCAAAATGCAATGTCTTAGATGAGATGCTGCTTCATTGGAAAATGGTTGATCTGATTTGAATTTATTCAACCAATTCAGAGATTTAGGAATAACCTGTTCTTGGAGACATTTTTGAAGAAATATGACGTTTTCTTTGGATTTGTGAGCTTTATAAGCAGCAGATTCGTATTTTCGAAAAGCAAAGATCAAATGAGGAAAAGTTATGAATAAGAATTTCAAAGCCAAATTAAAATCCGTGGGTAACATAATAGAACGATGACCACACTCAAACGTGGTGAACGGATAATAAGATAAAATCCCACTATTTACAGATTAAAAGAATTTAAAAACAAGAATTTATTTATTAAATCTAAAATATTTAAAAGACACGACGTTTCGATCTCACCCTAGAGATCATCGTCAGGTGTGAGAAATAGACTTAAAACAGGGTTATATATACAGAGGAGGACAGGTTAATTGAGTAAATTGGTGAGTGAGTAAATAATTAGTGTTTGGCAAGGCATGAAGTAATATACTTAGAAAGAAGGGAATTATGCGGAGAAAAGGCATTATTTAAATTGGTACTAATATCTGAGTGACGAGTAATTAGGGCAGACTCAACTATGTGGCGTTTAGTGTGAAATCGCCAATGAATCGCTGAATTTTAAGGTACTTTATGAGTTTTTTTCCAATATAACTCATTTTCTCAAATTACCGTAGAATAAAAACTACTTTTATATCAGTGGCACCATATTCTACGACAAAAAGGCATTCATGGTAAGAATAACGTTACCAATTCGTTAGATTGGAAGTGAATGCAGGCTAGGACCAACAAAGGTGCCGATTTTAGATGCTGATATACAGAGAATCTCTCCCGTAGCGACTTACACGGTTGCATATACCTTCTGTGGCGACAAGTAATAATTTTCTATCTAAACGACTACATGACCCGAAGTAGTCGAATAGAACACTAATCCGATAGATGAAGAAATTCTGCAATAAAATTTTATACGATGACATTTAATTATCAAAATTAAACCGCAACAACGTTCGGATTTTCAGTGACTGCCATCTGACTTGAAGCTCAAATCACTGGAATGTCTAAATTCCACCTGATGATGGCTGTTAGTCAACAGTCAAAACGTTGCGGTTTCATCTCAACACATGTTATCATATTGAGAGTTCTATTACGGTATTTCTTCATTCATGACCTCACGGTGAAGATCACCAAAGGCCGTTACCGTAATCCAAATGAAATCTTGAATACTGAATACTATACGAAATTTCTTATTTCTATTAAATTCGGCCTCAGTTCGGAAGATTTCTTTAGAATGCATTGATAGATCCACATAAATCTATTATAGATACAGCATATTTAATTTTTTTGACGCCTTATAAAACGTTACCATTATGAAACCTAAACAATGCTAACCATTCAGCGTCATTTTACAAACGACAGCCGTAAATCGATGTGCAAAACGTCACAGGTTTATGTGTACACAAACAAGCTATCTGGCAAAATATTATTGACATAGATGTAGAATGGCTTCCTGTGATTATATAATGACCTATATTTGAACGTCGAAATGTTATATTGCATTGAATATCATTAGAAGACGTATTGTAATAGTAAAGGATGTATGATTATATCAGAAGCGACATAAATAGAAGGCATAAATAGAAATGATAAGTAAATCGGATTATTCGGTTAAATGGCGGATGTATACACGATGCGGAAGTCTGATATAAAAGTCAGACCCTGACGTGGGCATGCCGGTGAAATGACGAAGCTATCTACGATCTGAGTAGGGCAAGCGTGAATTTCTTCAGCGGCTACAAGCGGTCAATATAAAAACGTGTAAACATATAATTTCAATATTCAAACGTTTTAGAAAATATGTTTGATATTAGGAGTATGCAAGTTTCGTGAGATTAGCAATTTATAATAGCATAGCTGTCATATACGGCTCCGTGTCCTCTGATGGCATGTGTATTAGGTGACAATTCAATTCAATTATTTATTGATCCTTATTACATTGAAATTCCGGGATAAAATTCCCAAATTCAATAAATACAAATTTTAAAATAAATTAATACAACATACATGACACACGGGTAATTCATACAGAACAACATAAGCGAGTTACTTTAAATGACAATGTCTACTTCAACCCACCCAGACTCAAGACTCTAGGATATCGAGTGACAGCCAAACCCGTGGACCGGCTGGCTAGGCCACACGATATGCTCGAAGTCATGATGAAGCAGACATCAGAAGAGCTCTTTCTTCATCCATGGAGGCATAAGTAAATGAAGTTGGTCGCAAGTTCGCGATCAATTATTGAGAATTTTCAATAAAAAAATTTAAACCACTACTAGAGTCGAAGACCTGTATCATCTACCCAATCGCCAAATCTCATCATTCCCCAAATTTCTTAAAACTTCGATTTCAAATTTGCAATTCCACATTAGCTTAGCCCAGAAATTCGACATTTTTTCCCCACGCGTCAAATAATTTTCTAAAATTAATTTTCTTGTTTAAATCAACATTTCAGCGAAATTAATATAAAATAATGGGAGGTTCGAACACTCCAAAATGCACATCTAAATTTATGATGCAAAGACATCCAGACCCCCGTTGAAAATAAACCACCATTTCAATAATGAGAGGTTAGCCTGAATTTATGATTACGCTTCTAATTTAAGAAATTAAATCAAAATATGAATGCAGACATGCTTGAAATAGCTGCATTTGTTAAAATCGAATTCTGCATTAAACTAATATCGCCATAAAAAGAAGGAAATTTCGATTCATCGTAAAACTCCATAACCAATGACAATTTGTAAACTAACTTACTCCAATCTCGATTTTTATTGGTTAGACTATCTTCAGAGCTTAACTGAGTCACTCAAAATACAACTATACCCCAAACTATAGCGTGGGTATAGAATTTTCCACTAGTTTCTCAATGTGTTCATGTTGTCACGTATCACCGCAAATCTTAAGTGGCTACTAAGTAAAAGTAGATGTTTAGGCTCAAATGTGCGATGGACATGTTCTTGGATTCAGAGAACAATACAGAGACATGGGGCCAGGCCCTCATCCATTTTTCTGACGCTTGAACATAATTTTTTTCATCGCCTGCTGTTAAAGGGTACCAGTTTAAAACCGTTATTTTCGTATTTCTGCATAGCGTTACATTCTGGAATTCTTCAACAGTTCGTGGGCTTAGATAGATTTTAACCTTCATTTTATACATTAGATAATCTTAGCCTCATTGAATCTATTGTAATCGTTATTATCCTTTTTGCATAAAACATGCCTGAAATTGTGAGCATATACCATTCCTAATTTCAACTAAGAAAGTGCTCAGAAAGCACCTAAACGCATCTCATTCTTCAAAGACCACACCCCTTTTGTGCCTTATGCACCTGTGGCCCTTTCCACCGCTAGATTCTGGAACATTTTACTGAATTACTTAATGGCATTTATCTCAAGTCTGCCCCCCCCCCCCCCCCGCGATCATGCCACTCTCCAAAAGCGTCTTCTTTTCAGTTTGGATTCGCTTGCCAGATTCCCTGTTATAAATAGCGACATATGCTTCATAGTTGAGTCTGCCCTAATTACTCGTCACTCAGATATTAGTACCAATTTAAATAATGGCTTTTTATCCGCATAATTCCCTTCTTTCTAAGTATATTACTTCATGCCTTGCCAAACACTAATTATTTACTCACTCACCAATTTACTCAATTAACCTGTCCTCCTCTGTATATATACCCCTGTTTTAAGTCTATTTCTCACACCTGACGATGATCTCTAGGGTGAGATCGAAACGTCGTGTCTTTTAAATATTTTAGATTTAATAAATAAATTCTTGTTTTTAAATTCTTTTAATCTGTAAATAGTGGGATTTTATCTTAATACCCTCAGTGAGTAATGGGTATTAGATTATAATATAATGCACTATTATTTTGATCTTATATTAGAAGTTCAACCAAACTGTATAACCATGAAATGAAATTTCGGTTAAGGTATCAATTCTAACAAGCATTAAAGGGTTCAATATTCATAAACGAACGAGCAGAGAAGAGCGTGACAAAGTGAATATCACATTGATTACTTAAAAATTGATTGTATCGAAATAAACAATAATTGTAGGTTAATTCTAAGTATTTTAGATACATTTTTGGGAAAATTTTTTTTAGTCTTTCATCCAAGTAAAGAGATCTAAAGACTTAATCCATTTCATGAACATATGATTTTATTTGTATTTTCGTCTCTCATATATCCTTGAAGACAAATGAAGCCAAATTCAAAAAAGACAAATTCATTTCTACAGAATCAAAGATTTATGACAATATGAATGCACCAGCATGTTTTATAATCGCAAATATAAAACAAAAATCATAATATTCTAAATTAGATCTGGCACAATACTTGTTTTTAACGGATTGAATCCATAATGATGTTATAGAAATCAATAGTTTTCCTATTGGTTATTCCCATTTTGTTGAGCGTGATATAATTTAGGGAGTTCTTAGCAACTCAGAAACTAGGATTTCTATTGACAGAACTTTATTCAAAGCATACAGAGTTCTGTATACAAAGCATATGGGGTTTAACAGTACCTTTGACCCTGTCACGTATCACTGCAAATCTTTAACAGATGTGGCTATTTTGAACAGGAAATTACTGTGCCATCTCAAAATGGTCAATTTTTCACTAGTTGACTTAGAAACGATGTGTTTTGAGAGTAGCTATTGTGGTAGGAGTTACTATCACTAAGTCGCTGTTTACAATCGGTTGGTTACAGTCACATCTACTGCCAGTGTACACTATCAAAATGCTAGCACACTAGCACATCAGATGTTTTACAACAGTCACTTTTCAGCAGTAGACTCTTTCAAACAGCTACTGTGGAAAACCAACTGAATTGAAAGGTAGACTATTTTGGCGTCATTTATTTGTTATTTGTGATTACATCCAGCAGTCAAATGAGTTCATTTCAATCGTTGCCTCAACTTACAATCGTCACGATTTTTTGTATATTTTTCTGTCATATCTGAAACTCGGGTCCCCAGGGCGAATCACTATTTAAGCCGTGAGACTACATCGAAGTGCCGATGACGTAAGCCGAAAGCCGTTACAGCTCTCCGCAAAATACATTCGTTACCGTAATCCAACTGAATTTTTATAGAATATATGTAATGAAATTTATCAATGAATCGGTCAAATGAAACATTTTCTTTAGAATATGTAAAATGTGCATGGATTCAGCGTATATTCAAATCAGCGAAATTAATATAATAATCAACGATTCAGTTATTCAGCGAAGTTCGGAACACCCCCAAAACAATGCACATCTGAGTCCAATTCTATATAAATTGTCATCCGATTCTAGGAACGTTTTCGTATCAATCATGGCAATTGCACAATATAAGTGTAAGGCTCACACTTAAACTTCTTTTAAACCCTTAATTTGGAATGTGTACGATGTACATTCCTAACTGTTCAAGTCATTCCTCAATGATAGGAGACGTTTGAGTGAAACACTTTTGGATTCCTCGTTAGTCAAAACTACAAATCAACCGACTGATATCGGACCAGCAATAACTTCAAAAACTGATCAAGTTAACTGACTGATCTTAATCTTGGATTAGTGAATACTGCAAATATAATGCAGTAAACCGACCGAGGTTACAATATTGTAGCCTCGGTCAGTGTATGCAGATAAATCCGCGCAAGTCAACCGACCTAGGTTACAATACCGAGCCTCGGTCAGTGTTCCACTGATGAATCATACATTTGCCTCAACCTAGTCTGCCAGGTTACTTATTGCTTTGTCTTTATCCTGACCCAATCATAACCGTATTTCTTTTTTCAGCTTTACAACTGATTCCACGAATTTAATAATTCCATTTTCGAATAATAATGTGTTGTTCGTCTATTGGCTAGGAAATATATGCTAATAATACCACCCCTCAGATGAATGTTGCACTATATTTTCATAATACGGATATCTTATTAATTATCAGAACTTTGTTAATAAATTTTTTAATGTTTTTTCGAAATCTCTAAGCCAATCAATGCGCGTGAAATATTTAGCCCGTTACAACGATATCACGTGATTAATGGCCACCCAGTTGATGACAAGTTGAACGCTGTGTTCGTCCTCATTTTCGATTTTGAGCTTGTGAGCTCACCCATCGCGTGGATTATACAAATAAATGAGATTAGCGTACAGGTATGACCGCGTAGTTTTAAAAAATGTATGGTTTGTTGGGGTTATCTCTAAGATCTCACATAGAAATCATCGTTTGAAGTGAACAAAACGGCCATTTTGCTGTCCACCATAGAATCGGTAGACCTCCATATTTTGAGCTATCTCTCGTAAAAAAACGGAGATTTCGTTGTGAGATAATTGTCGTAGAGTGGTGATTAAAGGCTCGTTGGAAGCAGAAAGTCTTCTAGGTTGTATCAAAGCTTATTTCATGTGAATCAGTTGAGAATTTCTGGAATTACAGTCGATTGAAGTGGAGAAGTCATTGTCAGATTGACAATTTGTTGCCACCCTTGTTATTTTATTATACAGTTGCAGGGATACTGGTACCCCCATCATTGGTCTCATCCATTATCAATCGTGACAAGTCCCTGTGCGATCGACAAGGGGTTGGGATGTTCTACAGCAACCCCTTCCCTGGATCGGTCTTGGATCAAGATGGGTGGACGTTCCTCTCGAGAGTCTGATATTCTCCCCTGGTGCAAGTTCGAAGGGATTTATATCTCTGTAGTTAAACTAGCAGGCATGAAGGATATCAGGGCTGCTCTACAGCCCATCAGGCCTTGGCCATCCCTAGTGAATTAATTTTCTCTTCCACGGAGGTGTCAATCCGAGGGTTTCCCGCTGTCTGTGTCCCCGTTCCAACCAGATGGCATGGAAGATAAGACGATTTCGTTCCGCTGAGATGTAATCCTAGCGTATCTGCAACCCCAGCCAAGTAAGGACAGCAGTCCTCGGCCAATTAGAGCCAGCGTCGTCCTGCCGGATAGTTTTGAAAAAGCCTCAGGGGCCAGCTCAGGCATGATTGGGTTGGTTTCTCAGCCTTCTGGGCATGTGTTCCGGCGTGTGCCTTCATTCCCTCCCTTCATTCCCTCTTTTCTGTAGGCACCTGGCACTTTTATTGCTCAACCGATTATTGAGTCGACCCTGGATGAGCGTCTCCTATGAGTGTAGGGTTTTCAGTCTGCAGTTTTCCCCTTCATCACTTAATCCAGTGCCCTAGCACAGGCAGGATTAAGTTTTCACGTGGAAGCTCTAAGCCGGTTCGGGTGGTCAACGAGTGAACGATCCGTGCACCCTCACTGGCACCTCGCTCGCTGAATTCTTTTCCTCTTCCCTTAAGGTTTAGAGTCACTCTTACCTTCCGTAGGTGGAAAGTTATGGATTTATTTGAGTATATACTTTAGATATCATATAAATGTGAATCACTGCAGTTTTATGATATAGTCTTAGACTCCATTATGTTAACTCACATCTTACCAACGGTTTTTATTGGTGATTAGATGTTAGAGAGTCAGTTCAGTCTCACAGTGATTTGATTCAGAACTGTTATCATTCTTCCAGGATCGGAGTGATGTGTATATATGACATAATTTGTCCACTCAGGGCGTGCAGATTGATAGCTGTCTGCCACCTGTTGTGCGCTTTACGTACGATCTGGCTCTGATCCTAGCTAGACCATGTGTACATACTTTATAGATGGCTCCTAACCTTAACGGTTACCAGCCGCAATCGCCTATGCTTTTAGGGCAACAGGTACTCTGAACCTGTTATCCAAGCACCATATTCTCCAACCGGTAGCGCTTTTTCGGTTGCTCGACCGGAGGTGCCTCGAGACGTCCTGAATGGGACTTGTCGTGGTGGTGCTTAAGTATCTCGTGGCCCATCTGTATGGCCCATCTGTATCAGCCTAGGAGGTCGGAAATCCATGCTTTGAATAACCGGCCTGGTCTGATCGTTTCAGCCCCGGTTCTTTTCTTACTCTCCGCCCTACCTCAACTTAATCACCGTAAATCGGCAGTTGGGATTGGTTGAGTGTGGAGGAGGAGGCACTGAACCATAGGGTCCATTCAACTCCCTGGGCAGGCTAGTTTTCTGGCCCGGGGGTTGAGCAATTAATTGCGTCAGAAAGTCTCATCTTGGGAGGTCTGTTGTTCATATTTCTGAATTTGCATTCATCGACAGCGTCACTCGTTGATTGTCTGATCTCATTCGAGTGGTCCTTTTTCGTCGATAGGTCCGATCCTACACACGTGGTTGGTCTAGTCGTTAAGTGTTTTCTATGGCTGCTTCGTGGGTGGTTTTTCAGGCGCTTCTATTGAAGATTTTGTGGAGGAGCTCCTGGGGCAGTGGGAAACCCTTAACTTTCCTTTATTGAAAGATATTTAGGTCTACTGTGTATTTTAGCAGCGATAGGCCCAAGTAGGTAATGAAAACTCTATTTTTAGTTTTTAAGTATTTGAAGTTTTGGAATCTAAATATGGAATTAGAAGTTAAAGACGCAACGCTTCGATCTCTCCCTTTTTCGTCAGGTGTGGCTCAGTTTTTATTGCCCAGGCACTCGGAATTCTGTTTCGCGGTTTGTTCCTCATTCCGTGTTTCAGTCTTTATCTCCGATGGAT